>NC_133354.1:452500-745000 GCF_030506205.2 Paramisgurnus dabryanus | reverse complement strand
AAAGATGTTTAAAAAACACAAAAATCTCATCGATGAGACTGGGTGGAGAGTAAATGGTGATTCTCTCACCTCTATCTTCTCAGAAACAGACCATAGCAATCTTATACAGTATCTGTATTTCTTTTAAAAAACAAAAGAGCGAAAACTTTTCCTCTAGTGATCACATTGAAATTCAGTGCATGTTATACCTAAACCAAACACCCCCTTTGAAATTTACGAAAGACGAGATAAAATTAAATGCAATTTTATGACCCCATTTTATGAACATGAGCTTCAAGGACAAGTGACTTCATAGCTTCTGCAGCAATGTGAAAAAGCCATGATCAAAATATTGCTGAGACTCACAATGAAATAAATAGCATAAAGATGATAAAACTCTCTTGAAAAGTGCACGTAAGGACTGAATCACTCGTAAATGCCATCACGTAAGACTAATGAGGCTGATGTGTAAAACAATGGTGATGGGTTTTTCACAGTCCACTAGCAGAACACATGGAGCCGTTCTTTTTCCAAACAGCTGAAAGTTTGCAATAAATCTATGTTTTTTTTGCATGCATGGAGATGACGTTTCTGGTGATATATGCAGGAGAAAACAGAAAAATATGTATACGCACTGCCCAGGTGCATTATGGGAACTCATTTGTGATAGTGGTGATATTGGTGACACAGCCAACGTGGCATTTACAGGCTATATTTTACCTGCGTCAGTAATAAGTAGATACAGATGACAGCGTCAACAGCCAATCATGTGTGTTATATTAATCTACTCTGTGAAAAGCCCCTATTCATGTCAATGCCAAATACCTCACAACATTTTTAGGACCTTATACAAAGTCACAAAATCTGTGAGACAAAGATGCACTGTGCTCGCTTGCCTTCTCCAGGAACTGCTGACATCAGACTCAATATATTCAAGTGAAGATAACATGAATGTTAAGGTTGACATCATAGGTACTCACTGTGCCCACTACTGCGAACAACCACAAATGAGACATTTTAAGAGCTCAGATGCAAAACCTTCGAGTCTGACATGTTTTCTTGTAAATGAGCAATTTTTATTAGACCCTTTTCTGCCAACAAATCTGTATTTTTTAATGGAATGGGATTAAGCGCGTTTGAAGCAGAAGTATTTGATGAACATTTAATACGTGTCGAGAGCATTTGGTAAATATCATTGACAGGGGTGGCATTTAGAGGCTTTTGCATATAAACTCCTCAATTGTTGATATATATTAAGGGTCCGTTTACACATCATCATTTTTAACTAACCATTTTGGCTATTTTATTTACATGACAACGGCGTTTTGGGGCATGAAAAAGCAAACGTGAAAATTGTTTGCACATTTTTTAAATCAAGATGTTACGGATGCTATATCTTTTCTAAGGGATCAGACTTACGGAAATTGTAAAACGGATGATCAAATTGGCAACTTTTTTTTTTAAACGCAGGTGGGGATTGAGTTATGCAAAGCCTTTGATAAACATGAGCCATTTGCCACCAAACACCACAAAAAAAGATCGCTTTAGATGTCAACATCAGCTACTTTTGTATTGCATACACTGTAAAAAATATTCCGTAGAAATTGCAGCTGGGTTGCCGGTAATTTACAGTAGATTTAAATTTATGTTATTTATTGGCAAGAGTTTGTTCAAAGTTAAATAAATTGTAAATATTAACAAGTCTTTATTTTTACAGAATAAATCTATACAATATCAGCCTCATGCAAAGCATTCTGGGAACCAGAAATCATCATCAACCTTTTTCTGTTTTTTGCTTCAGATTTTGTTTCACATAATGTTTTGCTTGATGCTGTCTTTTTAGTTTTACTCTGTAAAGACAAAGACTTGTAAATGTTTAATGTTCATTTAACTTTGAACAAAATGTTGCCTAACATAAATTTAAATCTACAGTAAGTTACCGGCAACCCAGCTGCAATAACACTGTAATTTATACGGAATTTTTTACAGTGTATATCTGCAAGTCCTTTTCACACAGATTAAAATTAAAAAAATGGAAAATGTATCCAGGATTTGATTTTAGTTCATTCACACAGATTTTCTGGAATATTTAGATAAATAGCTAATTTTAATTTTTGGGTCAAATATGCCTTTAACTTTTCCCCGCCATTGACGAGTTATTTAGTCAATTAAAATCGTGTTCCTGATGAAGTATTATGTTAATCTATAATACCGTGATTATCCACTAGATGGTGAACTTAATTTATAAAAAACTGAAACAAAAATGATTTACAAATTTTAAACTCTGTGTATGTTTTGATAATCGTTCTGAATCTGATCTCTAACAAAATTCCTTCAGAAAAATGCAATTATTTCAGTTTTTTGCTAAAAAATATGTTTTAAGAAAAATACCCATATTTAAGAGTTTATAAGCAGATAAAAAAATTATAGATAGGATGAAACTTTTTACCGTTTTGTTTGTTTATTATTTGTTTGAAAGCAGAGGGTCTGTTCTTTCATTTGATATATTTGTATGTTTGTATATTTTTAGAAGAACATTTTCCTGGAAGGCATTTTGTGAAACTTGTGAAAATCACAAAAAATGCTGGCGGGCAACTTTTCAAAAAATGTCTGGCAGGGAATGAGTTAAGAACATTTGACTTAAATGTTTTTGAGGAAAAAAAAAACTGATCATTTTATGTCATCACTGTGAAGAAACTTTTTAGCACTTTTATTTTTAGAAGTGCCAATATGCAAGTGTAAAACTGTTAACTTCAACAGACATTTAAAAGAATGTAGAATAGGGAGCTGAGCGAGGTGGATAGAGAACAAAGTCACAAACAATGTTGTCTAGATAATTGTTATCATCCTGTCTGCTGTCATGCTAGAACAAGCAGATCAGACCGGAGTCGTGTACTCTTGTAGGCCCAAACCTGAGAGTCTCTGTGTTAGAGAGGTCTGCCTCTGATAAGATGTTCTCTTCTGCTCTTTGTTTTCTCAGCAACAGTCTGGGAAAATGACCCTAAACTACACCTACTTAGGATCTAAAGCTCGTCTCAGTAATTCAAACGCTATGCTGCAATGAAAAAGAAAATTAAATCAATATTTCAGACAACTATGCCCCGAGTCATGATGTCTTTATGGCCACTGGAATAAAACTATGAAATGCTGGCAGCGGTAAGGACAATCCTGTTTCAAAGCATTAAGAAGGAAAAAACACCTTATTTTGACGGTCCATTATAGACATTTTATTAACTACTGTATAGGTAACTTTGCACCTTTTTGTTAACTACCAGTCATTACAGTGTTAGTGGACTGTCTGCTTATATCTGCTAACATTTTATTGTGATGATCCATCAACAGACAACTTTATCCCAGACGTTACGTTTTTTAAGTATACCTGTGCCAGAGCCAGTCTGTGAAGGCCTTCATTCCCCTAACCCTACCCTTGACCATCTACTAGTATGGAGGACCACAAGAGTCATGCAAAATGTAATAAAGAACTTCAATTTTTAATAACTACCTGGACAATAAAAATAGCAATTAATAGATTTGTTTAAAAATTCATTAATTAATCTATAAATAAATAGACAAAGTTATAAAAAAATCATTTATGTAAGATTTTATTAGGCAATAAAAAGTGAGATTATAAAAATAACGTAGAAATGAAATATTAATCCATTAATAAATAATTCAAATTAATATAACAATTTATAAAAACAACATAAAATACTCAATAAGTTCATCATTTTAAATTGCATTTATAAATTCTTAATTAAATAATGGAATTTCAAAATGTATTTCAAAAAGCGATTTAAAAAGAGAAATAAATAACTGGATTTATAAATTGAATTACAAATACAGGTTTAAATTAGGCATTTAAAAGGGCATTTCCGTTTAACTTTTCTGTTTTCATTTTCCCAATGATTCTCCTTATTCTTTTCGCTATTGGATTTGCTTTTCGTTTTAGCCTCTCTATTTAGCTTTTCCGTGACTCTTTGGGTCCTTGCAAATGGTCAAATGAGAAATGCAAATTAGCTATGGCCAGGAGGATGTAACAAGCTCGCTGATTGGCTCTGATTGTACGTCATGCGCAGATTTATAGATCTCAGATGAGGACCCAAAGAGTCACGGAAAAGCTAAATAGAGAGGCTAAAACGAAAAGCAAATCCAATAGCGAAAAGAATAAGGAGAACCAACGGGGAAATGAAAACAGAAAAGTCAAACGGAAATGCCCTTTTAAATGCCTAATTTAAACCTGTATTTGTAATTCAATTTATAAATCCAGTTATTTATTTCTCTTTTTAAATCGCTTTTTGAAATACAATTTGAAATTCCATTATTTAATTAAGAATTTATAAATGCAATTTAAAATTATGAACTTATTGAGTATTTTATGTTGTTTTTGTAAATTGTTATATTAATTTGAATTATTTATTAATGGATTAATATTTCATTTCTATTTTATTTTTATAATCTCATTTTTTATTGCCTAATAAAATGTTACATACTGATTTTTTTTGTAACTTTGTCTATTTATTTATAGATTAATTAATGAATTTTTAAACAAATCTATTAATTGCTATTTTTATTGTCCAGGTAGTTATTAAAAATTGAAGTTCTTTATTACATTTTGCATGACTCTTGTGGTCCTCCATACTCCATATACTAGGGGCTGTTTACACGACAATGATTTCAATTGTGAACAGCAAAGTTTTAATTTGGTTTGGCTGTATGTTTTGGGGTCATTAAAATGCAAACTTTTTGAAAACGAAGACTATGTAAATGTGATAATATTGACAATACTGCCAGCCTACAGGAGTTCATTAATGCCTCTCAAATAAAGTTTTCAAAATTGTGTCACTTTATAGTCCAGGGTCACATATAATAATTCACCTACCTCATTGTCTGTCTAAATAAAACTTCTCAATGCTTTTACCGTCTTAATTGCTTGTATTTATGTCTATTAAAGTGCAATTTACACTTTTGTGTAACATGGCCTGTACATCAGGGCTAGTCAACTGGCGCCCTGCGGGCCAAATGTGGCCTTCCAATCATCTTTGTCTCATTTAAAATTAGTATGGTTACTTTTACCTTTCCACCGTAAGTGACATCTGACGGCCAAAAAACGGAAAGAGAGTCGGAAAATAGCTGTGTGGAGTGCCAACCATCTGCGGGTGCGTAATTATGGGATCCAATTTGAGCTTTGGATGCATAAAAAAAATAACTTGTGCGACTACACTGAATGTGACACGTTGACCGGAAGTGATGTATTTATGTGTGCAAGGTAAAATTATTAATAATTTTTTGTTTAACTTTATCAGTAGCACTTGAATCCTTTAAAAACTATTGATTATTGGTATAAAAAATATTAACTATAAATAAATATATTTGTAGATTAAAGGCTCTTGCGCTGGAATGAGCATCTCTCCCATGTTTACAAGGATTTTACGATTAAACTGAAATTTCATTGTGACTGCCACTAGGGGGCGAACTCTGATCGTTCTGTCCAGATGTAGTGCACAATGGAAAGGGGGTTATATATAGTTATAATATATATAATAGGTAAAAGTAAAAAATATCTTAAAGGTAAAATTAGGGGTAAAAGTTTGGCCAGTATCATATTTACAATTTCAAAATTTGGCCCTTCGAAGAAGAGTAGTTGAACACCCCGCGGCAGTTTTAATTTATACTTCTGCGTCGTGTTCACCGTGATGTGCATTACACATGCAGGTCACTAGTAGGCAGAATCCCTCTGACCGTACAATCGACAAAAAAGTATAAAGCCAACTTTATACGAATATGTCAGTATACAGGCTTGCAGTGTATCTTTACAAGGTAACATCGCCGTCTACTGACCTGGCATACTTAATGCAGCGGATTTAGACATATGTGTGTATCCGTCTAAACATAGATCTCTTTGATAGCATTGTCACATGTAAGTGAAATTTTTCATAAACGCAATCGAAAAAAGTTTTGCTTTTTATTACACTGTTGTTGTGCAAGCTAATACTCTAATGAGAGTTAGATAGTTGCAAAGTTACTTATAGTTAATAAAGTCTATTAGCGAAATAAAGTGTAACCAAACAGTTCTGCCAAAGATTTGGACGACCTGTGACAAAATTTACATTTCTGAATAAACAGTTCTTTTATGGTGACATTTGCAAATACTGTTCTTTCCTTCTGTGGTTTATTTAATTTGTATATACTGTAGTGTCAGAGTCGTGCCCAGAGCTAAACAGGAAGCAGCAATCCAGTTTTGTTGCACCTCTTAAACACCCACATGTCCTTAGTGAATCATAGAGAGAGAGAGACATCTGTGTTTATCTCAACCATATCTTAACACACCCTGAACCTAAAAAAGAGGCAAGATGCAAATGTGCGATGACAGCAGGTAGTGAATCTATAACATTCATAACTAATTCACACTTATGAAAACTAATCACCCACAAATTTTGAAAGACATCCATTAAAAAACACATGGCAGTGTTTATAATAACAATATGTTTAACAGCATGGGTTTAGTTTGTAGACCCCTGGAGCATCCCTGAAAACACTCAACTAAAAGTAAATATTTATAAAAAGGAAATTGTTTTACATTTTCTAACTCTATTCGTTTTACCTTTAAAACCAATGATTAGCCAAAGCTGCAATCCTTGGTTAAAATGAAAAAGAAATCCATTATTAAGCAAGAACATAAAAGTCAGTAATCAAAAATGCTATATAACGTGTCATAATATTATGATTTATAATTTAAGCTGTCAGATGCAATTTTGGATATGTTAGTTTGACTTTATGTGACGTTAACCCATGCAATGTATAGTAACCTGCGATTTTTGCTTCAGATAGAGATGACGATAGAGAGGCAAAAGATACAAATTGAAGCTTTATGCTTTAAAGCTGTAAATGTAAGTAACTGTAAATCTAAAAAGTAAATGTAAATAACAAAAGTCATAAAGTGCTTTAGAGATTTTTTTTATACTATGGGTGCCCAGTTTGGCAGTTCGCTGGGTCTGTAAAGTAGTGGCAGCTCATGACTGCTCTTCCGCGGGGTGCAAATTCAAAATATGTGTCTCTTTTATAATAAACCCGTCTGCAGCAGGCATTTATTTTGACAAGGCACGTGATGCACACACGGGGCCCTATCTTGCACCCAGCGCAATTGACTTTGTCAGTGACGCATGTATCATTCGTATTTTGCACCGGCGCACAGCTGGTTTTTCCCTCCACAGCCCCCCGCGGCAAACTAGGGAATGAACTTGCGCTCCCTGGGCGGTTCAGCGCAAAAAAGTCGGCGCAAACCATCCCTGATGCTATTTTGCAGTTTCAAAAAACAATTGTGCCACTGACCAAAAAAAAAACTAGTCTAGAGTCAGTGGGGCGTTGCGCGTGGTTCATTATGCTTTTTAAGGGCGCATGCTTGACCATGTATAGCGTGCACAACGCACACACACTTTGCTTATCTAATCTACACAGATGCAACAGTTATTTTTGCAAATCATAAATTGTTACAATAAAAAATATTAACACATGAGATAAGGGGAATTATAGTGGTGAGCATTGTGGTGATAGTTTTCATTTATTGTGTGGCTGCGTAAAAAAATTCTCATGCAAATAACGATTAAAATATTTTCATAAGTTTGTTGTGTGGCTGTATTACGTTTATTTTATGTAAATAATAATTAAAATGTTTTCATAAGAAACCTTAATGTATATGAACTTGATTTGTAAGTGTATTTTGGGGTTGGACCTTGCTTGCGTTTCTTGGGTCCGATTTCAAAGCCCCCAAACCCTTTCAGCGGTGAGGGTGGACGCAGTGATGTCCTCTGCTGGCGTCAGGTCCTGAGGCAGATCCACCTCCCGTTACACGGCGTGCCCGATTTATGCTGGCAAGCTTGGGATTCCCCCGTCTCCTGACATCATTGTAGCGCTTGGCGCAACGATGGGGATGCCAGCTGATGAGACAATTGTGGCTATTTCCTCTCACGCCTGTTTAACCTACGCTGATTTGGGCGGGTTTCTCCTATCCCCATACAAAACAACTTCTCTGTCTTTGACTGCTCTTACAAGAACGTCGGTCTCCTCGGCTGTGAACCGCTCCTGGCGTGCACCTGGTAAATTCGTCATAAGAATAGCAACCCGCCATGGAACTTGCGCCCTTGCGTTTAAAGGGAATGTTGGATAGCATTCTGATTGGTTTATTTGACGTTACGCCCAAAGCACACCTATGAATAATGAACCTACTTCAGACCAACCCCTTATTGATTTGCGCCTGGCGCCAGAGTTATTTCTCCCACCGGGAAAACAGCAACAGCGCCCAAGATCCGCCCACAAAGTCACTTGCGCTTTGCGCTTCGCACTTGCGTTTCAGATCGTTAAAATAGGGCCCATTATCTCTCGATGCGAAAAACACATATTTTGAAATTACAAACCACACACATGATGGGCTACATACATTTTATGACGAACTTCGCATCGGTCGCCCTCGAAAAAAGAAGTTAACGGCCGCCACTGCTGTAAAGATCGGTAAAGGTTGAAAACCCCAGATTCTCTATGTACAAAATGCTGATGTTTTCAAGTTTCTAAATTAAAAAAATTACATAAAAGAGAACTTTCTACAAATACTTATATAAATTCACTTTGTCCACCTTTGTTCTGTGACGTTGTCAATCCAAATTGATCTGCATTCCAGAAAAGGCTAAATTTAGCTGCATTTGTCAGTGAGATGCCTACAGATCTTCTCATTATCTTTGATGGATGTCTTTGAAGACCTCTCCTCCATGAATGAATTCACCACGGTCCCCTCATGAACGCTAAGGGATGGGGTTTATTGTAAAAACAGACATTTTCTCTTACCTGGGATGACTTCAAACAGGAACTTTCCACCTTCATCTCCACTGCTGGGATGTTCGGCGACTCTGTTGCCAGGTAGAAAAATGGCTCCCTGGAGCAGGCAAAAAATAAGACAGAAACAAAATGCTAAGACACAAACTGCTGAGGAATGCAAGAATAAATCACAGTAAGAAAGGAGCCCAGGTGCATTAAAGTGCAAAACAGATTTGGGACCAAAGGAAAATATATTTCCTTATACATAAAACAAATATATTTGGCGACTTAAGATATACTTCGGAAAGTTGTACTTCGGAAATAAAATGCAAAACTATTCATATTCACACAATGTGTAATCTATACGCAAATGATGTTTTGAGTTTTATAACCAAAATCACAAGGGTACGAAAGGGTTCAGGGGATTTCCCACCGTATAAACCAGGTGTACATCCTGGTATTTATATTTTAAAACCTGCATAACTGACAGTCACACATGGTCTGTGGCTAGCATAACACATTGAATGCCTTTAATAAAACATGGCTTAGCAATGTTTGCACAGATCTTTACAGTAGCAGTACTGTACTGTATTCACCAGCAGACTCATTTACGGTATGCAAAGGAACAACTGCTGAGGTCTAAACTAGTCACCTTTGCGGTGGAGTGTCTCATATCTGTGAGCCTAAAATGGCACGTTTTCATTGGGGGTGTGGAGAAGAGAAAGCTCAGTTACGTCCTTATCAAATATCTGCGCATGTGCTCGGTATCTGGTGTCTGGCACATGACGTCCCTTGATACAGTGAGAACTTTCATGAGATGATGATACTTAACAAAGTAGCTGGTATAATAAAATCATTACACTAGAGATTTGGTTACATGGCAATATTAGAAGATGAAGCCTGGATGAGGCCTTATGCTGCAATGTAGATCTATGAGATTTTTCATCATGCATTCACATGCATTTGGCAGGCAATAGATACTTGCATACGGATTTTTATCAGTATGTGTGTTCACTGGGATGAAACCCACAACCTTTGTGCTGCTGATGCAATTTTGCACCAACTGAGCTACTGAAACCAAGTCGAGTTTAATATATGCTTGTTTATTCCAATTCCTTAGTATACAACCTAAGAAAGCACACAACTAGGCAGCAAGTCTGAAGTTGAGCTACTTTGGGTTATTTGGAGAAGTCATAAACATGCAGCATCCATAAATGCCACAAACAAGTTGTCTTTTTCTAGACTTCATGGAGTCTTTAAACCATTAAGGTACGTTTACTATGATATAACCTGGGCTAAACAAGACCTTATAAAAATACTTGGTCTGGATTGTAGGGTTCATGCACATAAGTGGTGCCTGTCATGGTAATATAATCATTGTGAAAGTAAGTATAAAGCAGCTACACATGACGATCATTACACAATGACCTCTGTCTCCTCAAGGTTTTAAAATCACTGCATGTGGTGCAATGACTTGCACATAATAAACCTTTACAAGAGCTTACTGCTGACAGCTAATTTCTGATGAAGTTAAATTCAAGCTTCTTAAAAAGCAAGGCTTTACCTGCCTCGCAGTGCTCACGAAAATAGCAACAACTTTAACCCACAATGAGGCAGGTCACCGGTTTGATGTAGGCAGAAGTTTGGGACTGCTTTTAGAAATGGTGTTGTTTGAGATGTAAAGCTTTCATTTAAAGACCCCAGAGGCGTTCCATGAGGAAAACATAGAAAGACACGGCATCAAAAGACAAGAAACTAAAATTAATTTTGGAAATTTGTGTTGAACGATGCGCCGGTTGGTTGTTGTGATATTTGTCCCACCCCTCCTCTGCTGTGATTGGAGAGTCAAGTAAAAAGTGACATTGACGAGCTGAGCATTCAACCAGATCTCACGAATTTCCGTGGCATAGTCCCAGAATTTTTTGCTCGTTTTTCCATGGCATTCTCACAGATCTACGCATTTTTCCGTGGCCCTGTTACAGACTTTTTTTCCGTGGCATTCTCACGGATTGGTTACTCAACTGTTTTGTCCTATTTTCTTACCATTGTCGGTTCGTTTTAGGGTTAGATTTACATAAAATGACATCCCTATACTTAAAGTGACATACTAACGCAAACACCAAATCTAACCCTAAACCGAAGCGACAATTGTTTGAAAAAAAGGGAAAAGCAGTTGAGTAACCAATCCGTGAGAATGCCACAAAAAAGAAAGTCTGGGGCAGGGCCACGGAAAAAATGCGGCGATCCGTGAGAATTCAATGGAAAATTTGCAAAAAATTCGGTGACTATCCCACAGAACTTTGTGAGATCATGTTGGAGCGTTTTACCCAGAGTAAAAAAAAAGTACTCTCTGCGTTGTGTGCAAAAACATCACAGAGTGCCAGCGCTTAGAGCGGACAAAACCCACCAGCTTTGCCGTTTTTGAAAAAAATATGTAAACATACAAATATATCAAATGAAAGAACAGACCATCTGCTTTCAAACAAACAATAACCAAACAAACAAACAAAACAGGAAAGAAAAATGTATCCTATCTATATTGTTTCTCTGTTTATAAACTCTTAAAAATGGGTATTTTTCTTTTTAAAATATTTTTAAGCAAAAAGCTGAAATAATTGCATTTTTGTTAAGGAATTTTGTTAGTGATCCGATTCAGAATAATTACCAAAACATAAACAGAGTTTAAAATTAGTAAATAACGCTTTGGCTTCCATTTTATTCATAAATTGGGAAAGTGCCAAATCGTAGTATTGCAGATTAACATAAAAATTCATCAGGAACACATTTTTAGTGCAAATGTTTTCTCTTAATTGACGAGATAACTCGTCAATGGCGGGGAAAGAGTTAAAACATATGCCAGCTGCCGCCGTTAACGCCTTGGTGTGTACGTTTCTAAGTGAAAATTTTTACTTAAAAATTACTAAAATTGGTAACACCTAAAATATTTGAACATTTTCAACTTGGATTTTTCACTTAAAGTGAATTACAGCATCACCTTTCC
Source organism: Paramisgurnus dabryanus (assembly GCF_030506205.2). Taxonomy (NCBI): domain Eukaryota; kingdom Metazoa; phylum Chordata; class Actinopteri; order Cypriniformes; family Cobitidae; genus Paramisgurnus; species Paramisgurnus dabryanus. Next base: position 733,215 of record NC_133354.1, on the reverse strand, counting down.
AGGCGTTACTAACTGAAGTTATATTTTTGGTTGATTCAACTTTTACTTTTTGCAGTGTACATATACACTCTAAAAATGCTTGGCATTTTTCAACCCAGCATTGGGACAAAAAGGGACAAACCCAACCCGGTGGGTTGCAATTTAACACATGGGTTGTTTCAACCAAAAATGGTCTTCTTTGGCATCGCTGTGAAGAACCTTTAAAGCACTTTCAAGGGTGTAGGATTGGAAATGACATTCTGCCTTAATATGGCATATGAGAAGACCACAACATTTTCGACACAACAAGGGAAAACACAAGATGCATTAAGACATGACCCAAGTTCTTGTGGGTGATCTGGACAGCATAGAAATAGAAACTGTGGAGGAGGAAATATATCAAATCCATCACCCAAGACTGCCGCGGTACATTCAGCTAAAGCACAGGTTAACTTAATATAACATCATCTCAGGAATTTCCCTCCCTGCATGAAGGAAAAATGCAGAGGCAGAACAAAGGTAAAAAATGATTTGTTATGTCACTGGTATTTATCTTTAATTAGATTTCAGTCCCCACAGTGCCAAAATGAAGTTAGCTTTTCAGGACCTTGCATAGACAGAGCTGGCGGGTATGTGGAAATCCCCCATAGAGAAGCAAAATCTAGTTCAAGATGGGATCAAAGAGGCTCTCTGCTTCTGTTTATCAACCTCAGGAGATTGATAGTGGACGACTTAAGCGAACAGGAGGAGTAAAACAACCAGAGGGCGGCCCAGTACTTGGGTTTTTAAGTCTTTACTGCTCCCATGATATTAATTAGGAAAGCCATTCACTGTGTAATGGACACATTAGGTGAATGTTTGAACATTTAACCTTGACGTCCCTCAGGGGCCTGCGGTTTTTGGTCTATAGTGGCTCCTGTCTGTCCTGTTTGCATCACTTTTCACACTTGGAGGCCCTTCTGCCATTCTTCGGGTTTTTAATATGCAGTATTTGTTTGCAGTGACTACAGTGAGTGCGCTCATATTCAGGTGAAATATGCTATTTTTAATCATCAGCAGATCTGAGAAAAAGGTCAAAAGAGCTTTAGAAATGAACAGGTTTTTTCATTTGAATGATATTAAAGAAAAACATAAATAATGTAAACCTTGTAAAACAATATTGTATTAAGTCATATCGACACATTTATTACATTAACTTTTCAAATCAAGTTAAGCAATTTTAAATTGTTTTTGTAAGTTATAGCAATTCATCACTAGTCTTAATGTATACTTCAAAAAACTTTCCCTGAAATTTTATTAAACTTAAAAATGTAAGGCAGATTTTTTTTACAATGTAAACAAGTGTGTAGGATATTTGCTAATCCATTGATTTGTTCTGGCATTTTCATGTTTTTGAAAAAATATGCATCATAAATCCTGCACATGAAGACTTGCAAAGTTTATTAAAAATAAACAAGTTTAGTTTTGATTGTGTGTTGACTTTTAATAATTAATAAATGCAAACAACAAGTACACTTTAAAAAGAAAAGGTCCCTAGCTGTCACCTAATACTGTATGTATCATTTAGCAGAGGTGGGACCAAGTCATTGTTTTCCAAGTCACAAATAAGTCTCGAGTCTTTGTATTCAAGTCTCGAGTCAAGTCTCGAGTCAAAACGGACAAGTCCCAAGTCAAGACAGACAATTCCAAGTCGAGTTGCAATTCATCAACTTTAAGCTTTAACAAATCATTGGTGCTCTTTGCCCAAATTAGTGTATTAGTGCTTAGATTTACAATTAAGTGTTTTTTTCAATAAACTTTTCATGAGGAATTTAATGTGATAAGTTAAAAATGTTGAGCCCCCAGTTAAATAATAAAAAAAAAAAAATATTTTCATTTCTATGTCCATGAAGAAAAATCAAATGACTATGCGCTGCATACTGGATTTACTCGAATTCATTCCTTTATCCCTAAAGAAATGAAAGTTACATTAAAAAGTGAAAAAGTGAGAAAAATATATTATACTTAATACAGTCCTTTCAGAAAAAACGCGATTATGCGATCGCATGATTCAACATATAATCAGCCAAAGTCCGCATATTTATGCGGGGGAACCATTTTTTCAAATACGCCTCAACTTTCGAAGCATAAATTGCAGATTTCCGTGCGCAAAATATGCGATGATTTCATAGTCCCCGCATTTTTGTAGCAAAAATCACATATATCTAAGCAGAGTTAAAAAATGTTGCATTTACTTCACACGAGCGCAGCCATGGTTGCCATGGGAACGTTATCAAGTGACGTGAACATCATTGAAAAGCTGCAAAAGCTGCAAACAGTTTTTGCAAGTTCCCACAGTTTTTGCAATTTCCCGCAATTTTTGCAAGTTCCCGTGATTTCATTGCATAAAATTGCATAAATATCCTGCATATTCCATTGCATTTAAAGAAAGCAAGATCAAGGATTTTTGCCCGCAACAATCACAAAAAAAATCAGTTTTTCTTGAAGGACTGTATAGTTACATAATGTTAGTTACATAAACACAATGCTCAATGCTTTCTTTGGTGAAAGAAATAATTAAATTCAAATTATTTTAAAGGATCATATTTCAGCTTGCCTAATGTGCAATTTTTAGCTGCCTAGTTTGTAAGGATTATTCTAATACTACTGTTGCACCAAAAAAAAGATTAACATTTAACCCATCATTTTCAGAATTAAATGAAATTCACATGAAATTAAAATATGTGACCGACTGCACAAAACAGTAGAGGTCTGAAAAGAACAGGCATCAGCAGGTGTTTAAAAATTAAAATGAAAGTACATTGCACTGTCAAGGTGCGATGGTTGCGTTGGGAATCTCGGGATGTGAATGTCGGACAAACAAAAGAAGTGAGGAATATGTCTAATATTTAACAACAGCGTCCTGTGCCTGTGTGTCTGCTGGGCGGCGATCAAATGGACAGGGCAGCGCTGTCAGGAGCAGAGATGTCAAGCACAACAGGTCAAGTGCACGCTGCAGGGACCCGAGTGATAATGACTCTGATCTGATTATAATGTCTTTCTAAGTCAGAGCTCAAGTCCAAGTCAAGTCGCGAGTCATCGCTGTCAAGTTTAAGTCGAGTCTCAAGTCTTCTTTAATTATGTTGAGTCGAGTCGCAAGTCATCAAATTTGGGACTGGAGTCCGAGTCCAGTCACAAGTCATGTGACTCCAGTCCACATCCCTGCCATTTAGGCACAGATATGTATAAATTTGGTACCAATATGTACCTCTGAGGTACTAAATATGAACTCTTTAGGTGCACAAGTGTACTTTTTAAAAAGATACCACCCCAGTGACAGCTAGGACCATTTTGATAATTTTTTTCTGTCAGTGTATCTGTTACTTTTAAAATGAAATCTGCTTATGTAACAAGTAACTTGTTTCCCGAACACCTGGGCTAGTAACCATGCTGTTTTAGGTTCAAACTCAATAAACTAAATCTGTGAACCGTCACCGTTGTGGCTTTTTTCAAGGCATTTAAAACACAGTTTGCTTCTGGGAGTCTCTCTGCTGTCTGTTGCATGAACAGTTCATTACCGTTAAAACTAGATGTGTAGAAGTCAATAAAAAACTTCTTCAAAATGCAGATACTTTTTTTGCAGGGTCTCTACAGAAAGTAATTACATTCACTGCATTTCATAATCATTTAGCATAACACAGGTGGGAAACGAGCTAGACTGCCAAGAGTTTAAATCAAAATCTAATTCTGAAATTGACAACATCTCTCCACCCGTTCTGAAAGATCACGATTTACTTCCATGCCAAACGTGTTTCTCTGTTTGCTGAAATGCGTTCTGTGCCACTCAAACCGAGACGACTAAACCTACTGTAATTAACGGCAGTAATATTATAAATGCTGCTATAGCAGACATTTGGGAAATGGATTCGGGTTCGGCGTCTGGCATACAATACCTGGAGAGACTCGCAGCCAGACTGCAGCAGGTCAACAATGTGATTAACATCAACTTTCCATTACTTACATTCAGAGCAATGTATTATTTTCCAAAAAGAGATGCCCTGGAATATCTGGGAACAGAGATATTGACTGCATACTCTTGTGTGTGTTCTCTATGTGTGCATCCTTACAGTGTGAAGATAAAGTTGCACTAAAATGTGCATCATGTCATATTGTTTCTCAAATCAAACAGAATATTATTGTTTTAGTTTTGAGATTAAAAGACAAAAACATTGTATTGACTAAAATTAAAGACACTTAGGGGCGGTTTAGGCTAGTCCTGGACTAAAATAAATGTAAGAGGTGTCCAAACTGAAAACAACTTGCACTGACATATCTTAAAATACATCCGTGTCCTTTGCTTCAAAATGCACACAAATAATGTTTTTAGTAAAGCATGATTATAAAAAACTAATTATATTTCCTAATTAAACGAAGGCCTAGTCCTGGATTAAGCTAAACCACCCCATAAGGTTTTAATAACAAGGCCAAGGTTTATGTATTGTCTTCCAGCAGAGAGTTAATAGAGAGTACATTAAATCTACTACATTACAACCTTCGGACTATTTACTTAAAGCTCTCACTGGCAGACAATTTATGTTTTGCAATATTTCGAATAAACAGGCCAGCATAAAAACGTCTATTGTCAGGCACTGATTGCAGTCTGTTATGGTAATAAAACCAAATCCAGAATAAACTAGAAGCTTCTATTATAATGTAGGTTTGATTTATAATTTTAGGCCTAACTCTGTAAACGCTTTTAACAATATAAATAGAATTAGGCCTTCATGTCAATTCAAATCTGAAAATATATACAGTCTTGTTCAAAATAATAGCAGTACAATGTGACTAACCAGAATAATCAAGGTTTTTAGTACATTTTTTATTGCTACGTGGCAAACAAGTTACCAGTAGGTTCAGTAGATTCTCAGAAAACAAACAAGACCCAGCATTCATGATATGCACGCTCTTAAGGCTGTGCAATTGGGCAATTAGTTGAATTAGTTGAAAGGGGTGTGTTCAAAAAAATAGCAGTGTGGCATTCAATCACTGAGGTCATCAATTTTGTGAAGAAACAGGTGTGAATCAGGTGGCCCCTATTTAAGGATGAAGCCAACACTTGTTGAACATGCATTTGAAAGCTGAGGAAAATGGGTCGTTCAAGACATTGTTCAGAAGAACAGCGTACTTTGATTAAAAAGTTGATTGGAGAGGGGAAAACCTATAAAGAGGTGCAAAAAATGATAGGCTGTTCAGCTAAAATGATCTCCAATGCCTTAAAATGGAGAGCAAAACCAGAGAGACGTGGAAGAAAACGGAAGACAACCATCAAAATGGATAGAAGAATAACCAGAATGGCAAAGGCTCAGCCAATGATCACCTCCAGGATGATCAAAGACAGTCTGGAGTTACCTGTAAGTACTGTGACAGTTAGAAGACGTCTGTGTGAAGCTAATCTATTTTCAAGAATCCCCCGCAAAGTCCCTCTGTTAAAAAAAAGGCATGTGCAGAAGAGGTTACAATTTGCCAAAGAACACATCAACTGGCCTAAAGAGAAATGGAGGAACATTTTGTGGACTGATGAGAGTAAAATTGTTCTTTTTGGGTCCAAGGGCCACAGGCAGTTTGTGAGACGACCCCCAAACTCTGAATTCAAGCCACAGTACACAGTGAAGACAGTGAAGCATGGAGGTGCAAGCATCATGATATGGGCATGTTTCTCCTACTATGGTGTTGGGCCTATTTATCGCATACCAGGGATCATGGATCAGTTTGCATATGTTAAAATACTTGAAGAGGTCATGTTGCCCTATGCTGAAGAGGACATGCCCTTGAAATGGTTGTTTCAACAAGACAATGACCCAAAACACACTAGTAAACGGGCAAAGTCTTGGTTCCAAACCAACAAAATTAATGTTATGGAGTGGCCAGCCCAATCTCCAGACCTTAATCCAATTGAGAACTTGTGGGGTGATATCAAAAATGCTGTTTCTGAAGCAAAACCAAGAAATGAGAATGAATTGTGGAATGTTGTTAAAGAATCATGGAGTGGAATAACAGCTGAGAGGTGTCACAAGTTGGTTGACTCCATGCCACACAGATTTCAAGCAGTTTTAAAAAACTGTGGTCATACAACTAAATATTAGTTTAGTGATTCACAGGATTGCTAAATCCCAGAAAAAAAAAATGTTTGTACAAAAGGTTACACTTTATTTTGATAGTCCACTTTAGACATTCTACTAACCATAAATAACTTTGCAACTACATGTCAACTAACTTGTAATAATTTGCAACTATACATCAACTAACTGTCATTAGAGTATTAGTAGACTGTAATGGTTGGGGTTAGGGAAGAGGTTTGGGTTAGTGAAATAAGTTGACATGCACCTGCAAGGATACTTATAGTCAGTTGAATGTCTGTTGAGATATCATCACAATAAAGTGTTAGTAGATATTAAGCAGACAGTCTACTAATTTTCTAAAGATAGGTAGTTGATATGTAGTTGCAAAGTTACTTATAATTAGTAAAATGTCTAAAGTGGACTATCGAAATAAAGTGTTACCGTACAAAATAGTTTTGAGTTTGTACAGTCAAAGGTAGACACTGCTATTTTTTTGAACACACCCCTTTCAACTAATTGCCCAATTGCACAGCCTTAAGAGAGTGCATATCATGAATGCTGAGAATCCACTGAACCTACTGGTAACTTGTTTGCCACGTAGCAATAAAAAATATACTAAAAACCTTGATTATTCTGGTTAGTCACATTGTACTGCTATTATTTTGAACAAGACTGTATATCAAGATATATTAATGTTCACATTTCTCTTTAAAGAGATGGTTCACCCACAAATGAAAATTCTGTCATCATTTACTCACTCTCACTGGGCATTCAGACAGCAACCGGCGAGAGCGTCAAAGTGGCCGGAAGTCATTTATTTTCAATGAGAGCCGGCGGCGAACTCCGGCGAGTAGCGGCGCGGCGCGCCATGTACAGCGTGAGCGTCGAGGAGAGTTGAAATCAGCTCAACTTTATGGTAATGATATATGACGCGGTTCGGCGGCAACCAATCGGAAGGCGGAAATGTTCACAGGCAACCAATCGGAAGGCGGAAACCTCCACCTGAGAGGAGTTCAGAGAATGCATTCGAGCGTCAGAGCGTCCACTACAACTTTTCTTTAGCGTCGTTGTCAGGGCAGCCACAGCTTTAATTGACGCTCTCGCCGGTGGCGGTCTGAATGCACATGCTGTTATGCTGTTACAAACCTGTATACATTTCTTTGTTATGTTGAACACAAAGAAAGATTTAAGAAGATTTGTAATCAAGCAAGAAAACAGAAGCACCATTGACTTCCATAGTAGGAAAACAGTCAGTGGCGTGTTTACCATTTTGGGGGCCCTATGCAAAGTCCAAGAACCAAGGCCCCCCATGCCCCAGCATTACCCAAGGTTTTTCAATTGAATTGCACAACAATAATATTCAGTATATAGAATTAAGTGAGATATATATAAACCAGGTTTAGTTTGTTTTACACTGCTTAAAATAACACTAAATTGTTACAGTTTGGTATGACAAAAATTCTTGTTTTAAAAAAAATGTTTCGCTCCCCTCTCAGATATTTCTTTTGCTTGCAAATGTCTTATAGGATGTATTTAAAACAATGTAATTATTACTGCACCTTCAGTGTCTGACATCTTACTAAAAAAACTAAATGAGGAAAAAGAGGAAGCATTAGATTATTATCAGACTGATCTAACAAACTGAACTAACAAACACCAGCAAACAATATTGTAAGTTGGTTATTGCTTGAATTTATGGATGGGAATCACATAACTCTCATGTTCATATTGTAAAAACAAACTTACTGTGAGATACAACAAGCATATAGACTAGAAATACACTAAAGATGAGATTTTAATGACAATGATGGGATACAGAATATGATTTATGTATTTTAGACATGATTTAAACCCCTGCGTGGTGTCTTTATCATGTTTATACCTGTATGAGTGTGGAACAAAAGATGCGTGTCACCGATCAAACCAAACCACCAATCACAAGTGTGAAGCCCAAAGTCTTTAAAGTAAACTTGATCATCGAGCGAGCGCTCATTCCAGCACTTGTGTGGCTGCTTTTTGTGCGTGCTGTGCAGAGGTGCGCTGTCCCGTAGAGTTCGCTCATCTCAAGGACGCTTGTGCACGGGCGAATATTGTTCTGCGCGCTCGTATCTCTCGCTCGCGCGTGGTTTTTGTGCGCGGGACTTTTGGGTCTGATTAAACGCCATAGCCGCACATATAATTGGTTCGCGCAGAGCAGATCACTCGAGTGGCGCAGTTTCGTCCTTCTTTTGATGAGTTCGGCTTCCCATACTATATGTGCCCTCGCGAGGATGCGCGCATATATTATTCTGCGTGCATACTTGCACATCTCTCGCTCTCGCGTGCTTTATCCGTGCCTATTTGGGTCGGAATAAACGTAACATACTTTCGCACACCTTGTGGCCAGTAGGGGGCCACCCAAGCCCGCGAGGCCCTACGCAATTGCGTGGTTTGCGTGGTGGGTAAACACGCCACTGAACATAGTAATATGGAAGTCAATGGTGCTAAAAAACCAAACATTGGGTATCATTCACTTAGCATGCATACGCACAAATTTGTTCGTAAAAGGTGCATACGTAAGTTTTAACTTACAAATCATGATTCAACAAAAACGTTCATACTAAAATTTCTATTAAATGTATGCAAAAACATAAGAACAACTCAGACAACACCTGTGCAATAATCATAAACAAAGGAAAAATAACCCTATAATATATATCTGTGTTATATATTTTATTCCTTGTTCATGATTATTGCGTACGTGTGGTCTAAGTTGTTCTTACGTTTTTGCATACATTTAAAATAAATTTTAGTACGAACGTTTTTGTTGAATCATGATTTGTAAGTTAAAAAGTCTGTACTTTTAAAAAGTATGCATGCTTAGTGAATGAGACCCATTGCTCAAAATATCTTCCTTATTTTGAAAAAATAAATAAATAAAGGTTTGTAACAACATGAGGGTGAGTAAATGATGACAGAATTTTTACATTTGGGTGAACTATCCATTTAAATGTACACAGGGATCCAATATACATTAAATAATGTTTTGTGATAATGACTCAAACTTAAGTTAGCTTTAACATGTTTATATTCTCCATAAATGGTAAATAAAATGGTCCCTAGCTGTCACTAGGGCGGTACCTTTTTAAAAAGTGCACCTTTAAAGAGTTCATATTAGGACCATTAGTACCAAAGAGAGCATATAAGTACCTGAAAAGGTATATACTGGTAGCAAATCTATACCTAAATGGTACATATTATGATCTTTTAAAAGGGTAATGCCTCAGTGACAGCTACAGGGGCCATATTTTGAAAAAATTTCGGTCAGTGAGAGAAACCAGGGTACCAGTGGCGGCTCGTGACTGCTCATCCGAGGGGCGCTAATTCAAAATAAGTGTCATGTGTGTTGCTTGCGTTTTCAAAATATGTTTTTGTTGCATCATGTGAACCTTGTGCATCACGTGTTTTGTGAGACGCTCACGTTCACAAAATACACGCAAGACACTCCCTTAACAGTAAACTTTTATTTTACTATGCGAGTATCTGGCAAATGCAAGATAAACCCTTTCGACGCATCTGCAGCAGGCACTTATTTTGACAAGACACGAGATGCACATAGGATCTCTTGATGTGCAGAACACATTTTGAAAAAAGGAACCACACACATGACAGGCTACATAAATGTTGTGATGAACTTCGCATCGAGCACCCTTGAAAAAAGAAGTCACCGGCCGCCACTGCAGGGTACAAAATTTGAACATTTCACATTGATGGTCGTTTTTAAACTAAAGATTGAAAATCACTTATCACCAGTCCCATTATTTTTCATATTTCACTTCTTTATAAGAGACGGCTCATTGTGAATTCAGTTCTCTTACAGAGCTTTGAGGATGAAAACATACTGCATCTATAGACTAAACCCGTTGGAATTGTGCTACACAATATCTCTGATCTCTGGCATTGTTTTTGTTCTGTTCAGTGAGGTACAAATTCAATCTAAACATGAATTTGTTTCGGTTTAATCTGATCTTTTCAGAGCTCAGGGCCAAAAACAGCAGCGATGCCCAACAATATACAGCAACATCTCAGAGGGTTAAATGGGTTGGCTACCTTTTTCAAATATTACTTTTGCAACTTTTGGATGTTAAATAACAGTGTTTGAGAAATTCTGACAAGTGCTTGACATGTTTTGCACCTCCTGTGCTTGCTAAAGCACAGGCTATTTAAAGTCTACAGCTTTGCTCTGAAACTTGCTGTCTACTTGTTGTGAAACTGCTTCCTTGTCTATAAAAGCTTCATAGCTTCTCCAAGCTGCATCATACAGTTAGTGAACCGAAACCTCAGTTAAAAACACAAAAGAGACCAACATTAGCATTTTGCTGATATGTTATGACTAATGACTCGACAGTCGATGCTATATAATGCAAAGGGCACAATGCAAAAATGCATGAGATGAAATCTTTAGACCCAGACTCAGAACCAAGAACTCAAACAGAAAAATATCTTAAAGACTTGGGATTTTATTTGGACTCGTGACCAAAATACATGAGACTAGGACTGCACCTCATTAAAAATATTATGTACTGTATATTTCCTGGAAATTAAACCCATGACATTTGCATTGCTAATTCAAGACCACAGTAGCACATTGTTCCACACCAATTCCGCATGACCTTATCGCGTTGCATGTAAGAGATGTACCATATACAAAATATTGTAGACAGTTAATAAACATTTACATAATAGGTTACTTAATATATCCAAGAAGGAATGTTACCAAACATTTTAGATTGCTTTTGCTGTACAAAGATGATTTTGACACATTTGCCCTTACATAACATATGCTACTGGGTGTATTTTTTAAAAATTTGAGTTTAAACTCTTGACTGTGCCACAAACAAGACTGCTATTCATGCAATAAGAGTATTGCAACATGCATTGTTACCTAAATTAATATCATCATCCACAGTAGAACGATGAAGACAACGACACAACAAACGTTATGGACAACGGATGTTTGTCTGTGCAACCTATGCTTATAAAAGTAATAGTGCCACACATTGGAGGATGGATGAAGAACAAAAGATTTAAGGGGATATGGAGATTACAGACATAAGGCATAAAAGTTATAGCCGTGGCATAATGACACAACCTTCTTGCTGCTTGGAATACTAAATATCTTCTTGTCACGTACCAGACCTGAGAGAGAGAGAGTAAAAGAGAGAGATGGGGATATTCAGATGTTCATTATACATCTGTTTCAAATCTGTGGACTGATGAACCACATAACAGGAGAGAACTATGATGAAAGAGAGATCAAGAAAGAGGTTACTTGTATTTTGCATCTGGATGTTTCTTAGTTTTGGTCTTGATCCATCTGTATTCAAGGACAACCACATGATTAAAGAGTAAACCTGTCAGACTACAAGTGCAGATCAACTTCGTTCTTACAAATACAGGTTCTTAAAGGAAAACACCACCGTTTTTCAATATTTTACTATGTTCTTACCTCAACTTTAGTTGAATTAAAACATACCTATCTTTTTTTTTATGCGTCCACTTATTATTTCAGCGCGTTTTGAATGTGTTAGCATTTAGCCTAGCCCCATTCATTCCAATGGCTCCAAACGGGGATAAATTTAGAAGCCACCAAACACTTTCATGTTTATCCTATTTAAAGACTGTTACACGAGTAATTACACTAGTAAGTACGGTGGCAAAAAAAACTTTTGTTTGGAGCCATAGGATGAATGGGGCTAGGCTAAATGCTAACACATCCAAGAACAAAGATAGGTATGTATTAATTCATCTAAGTTGAGGTAAGAACATAGTAAAATATTGAAAAACAGTGATGCCTTTAATGGGCTGAATGACTTGCTTATGCTGCGTTTACACCAACCGCGTTTCAGGCTTCAAAATCGCATCTCCCGCTCCTAGTTTGCCACTTGAACAGTTTGAATGCATTTGCGCGTCAAGAGCGAAGTAGACGCGTGGAAAAGCAATCATTTGACGCACGTCAGAGGCAAAATCTGCTTCTTGTGGGAGGGGCAAGTGCTATGCGGTTGTCTGTTTGCAGGATGTTTATTGTGCATTTATCGAGAGGGTTACCGGTTTGTATTTCCTTACCTTACTATAGGGGGAAAATAAACGGCGCAGGTTGATAAACGTCACGTTGACTCAAAAGTGAACTGTGTATTTACAACTTACCATGTTGCCCAATGTCCTCACTGACACTCTTCCAAGCGAGGTCCTTTTTATTCAAGTCTCTATAGAAATTACAATTGTGTCGTATAGCTCTGGGTGACTGCTCACAGACAATATCAAGCCTTCATGCTGAATGAGTGACTCCGGGCGGGGCTGCCGCCACAGCAGCAAGCAGGCTCCTGATTGGTTAACGCGGCGCGAAAATCCAGCAAAGTACAAATTTTGCAACTCGGGCATCAGCCGCTAATTCGTATCAAACCCAAAATGCACAAAAAGCACCATTCGTGCAAATCGCGCGTACCGCTCAATTTGCGCAATTCGTGCGAACTAGACGCGCAAATGAGGCGGAAACGCGTCTTCCGCACCACGCTAAACACCTCATCCGCGCCTTTGGGACCTCCAGACGTGCGTCAACGCTTCTTCACATTGAAATCACTCGCAATTGATGCTTCTAACGCGGTTGGTGTAAACGCAGCATCACAGTTGTCTTTGCATACTTCCTATTTGATTATGAAAAAGTATTGTAAAAAAAAAATGACATAACCTCCTAAAAAACTTTATATGCAAATCAGCTTTATAACTTTAGAAATCTTAAACTTGTGCATTTACCTCTGGTTTTGCATATTTAATGCTGTGTATTCAGTATACTTCTTTACATTCGTCTAGTTTTGGCTGTAATATTCTCTTTAAACATCCAATGTGGGCACTTCATTCTGTTTTTGCTTGGCAACCAATAATACTTTATGTGTCAAGCTTCGACCCCCCAGACGACCTCTAATAAATGATGTTGACGCATCAAACAAAGCTACTCATTTCAAGACACTTCAGTGGGTTTTTAAAGAATTAGATTACAGTTTTTATAGTTGCATTGTGATGAAAATAAATCTCTATTTTCTGTGTGATATTCTGTATCGTTTAAATGATCGTTAATGTTACGTTAACATGTACGGACACCAATTCAGCCTGCTATTCTGTGCTATTGTTTAGTTGAGTAACTTGCCCTTTCCAGATTAAATGTCTGTTCTTCGGCTTGGATTTTGTGAAATCATTGTTTTAATAAATGCGACGTATAGTCTATGACTTTTCCTCTTCAAAACACATTTTTGACTGATGTGACTTATACTCCGAAGCAACTTATTGTCCGGAAAATACAGTATTAAGTTTCACGTCATATTTTTTAACAAAACAGTGGTAATCAAACACCAGCTCTGTTTTAAATATCTCAAAAGCTATATAATAAACAAAGGGGTTCACTGTCCCCAAAACAGCATTTTGAAGTTCAATTATTCTGCAAATCACACAGCTAAACAAAATTCTTTCTTTTGCATATGAGAGCATAAAAACTTCTGAATGTCTTACGTCTTTTCTCTGCCCACTGCAGTCCCGCAGCTGACCCCTGACCCTTCCAGCGGCCGCTCTGTGCATTCCCAACATGACAAACGCACACAACATCAAGCCCTGCACGCGTAACGTCACCCTGTTGACGCCAGCTCACAAAGAGCCTCTTTATTTCAAGTTAAATAAATTCATCTCTATGCGGCCAAAAAGTTTCATTCTTCATGAACATGACCCTGTCTGTGTCTTCCCGGGCAACATTAGGGGGCAGATGCTCATGCACCAGAATGAGACACAGCAATTAAGCTAATGAGGCAGGTAAGTAATGAAGCTATCACTTTGAATGAAGATGCTAATTAATAGCAACATTAATGATAGCATCTCATCACCTCTCTGTGTGGGAAGTCATAATCACACTTTACTCCTCAACCTCAAATTGAAGAATTTCTAGATTTATTCTGACAGCATTCTCGGCCATGCATGTGAAGTAAGATACTAACTAACATTATTTATTTGAACACATTTTTTCATAAGATTTTGCGAGCCATCCGTGTATGCGTTTTATTTGGTGCATGACCAAAACATTATGGGCCCTGTACAAATATTACAAATTGAAGTCCTACGCTGATATTCTCTGGTAAATATGCATTGGCCTTGCCGGTAGCAAGTTATTGTAGTTTATTAAGTTTTAAATAAAGATATTTTTCTGTTGATGTGTGATTATGAAGGATGGATGCACTTTTGCTTGGAAGAGCTGGGACATTTTCTAATATAACTCTGCTGTGTTATTTGGGTTATTTCATTATACCACGGGCCTGTTGAATGCTTTATTATGAAATGTTCCACGGTTGTTGATTATTTTCTTGTAAAACGCACACCTAACCTGTCAAATGTCTTAAAATAACCACAGAGCAATGTTTGTGGTAACCGTGTTATAAGAGGAATAATTGATTGTAGTCCATTTAATTGTTTGAAAATAATGCACACCCGGGGTGTAATAATTATTAATAATAATTATTAATTATTTCTTGCTTATACAGCATGCTGGAGTATCTCTTTAAGCATCTACAGTATTGTGGCAACAGGTAAAGATTCATTGTTAGGATCAATACAAGCTTATACTGTAGTCTCTGCACCTAGAGACCATTTATAAAAAAAAATCCTGATTATGATTAAGCAAATCAGTCTGTTTACATTTACCACCACAACAAGTAGTTTCCAGTAACAAGCAATGTGTGTGTCCAAACCACAACTTCTGCTTATTTGATTTATAATATGCAGTAATGTGGTGACCGATGACCGTAGTATTATTTTTATATGTAGACTTACAGTAATAGTATGGAACATTAAAAAACACAAAATTCACACCATGTCTTGTTTTATTTCCTCCCCTGAATAATAAATTTCCTGGCTGCATTTAGAATATTCCATGACTTGGGAGTCTATAAGGGATCTCATTCATGAAACAGTCAAGCAGAACAACAGATGAATTGTGGGTCTTTCTTTCTTTCTACTCGTGTCCTAGCTTCCTTTTACTCGATGCCTAACCTATGGGCTGTGAGTTGGACAGATAGACAGAGACTAGAACTGAAACTACAGACACACACACACACACACAGATTTATTTTAGTTTATTAGTGCGGACATCTCAGAGATGTCTTCACTAATGTAGATTGGTATTATTTAATATTTTCAAAGCCAAAATCTAACTCTTGCGCAAACTTGGGCAGATATAACAAGATTCTGAGCAATTTTTGAGTATTTTACATTTTTAATAATATTTATTTATGTAGCAAATGCTTTTATCCAAAGCCACTTGCAAATTATAGAACATGTAACAGTTTGTGATTACCTACGTTTCCATTGCGCAAAATGAAATAGCGAATTGAAAATGCGCCCAATGGAAACACATACAGAAAAAACGTATTTACGTGCAGGAGGTTTTTTAGGCAATTGTGTTTTTCGCATTTACAGGTCACCTGACATGCGTTAATGTAACCCAGTCTCACCCCATGTCGTCAATATTTGACGACACTTGACCATTCGTCATATGTTGACGCGAAGGGTATACCTTTCGCGTCATTTTTTGACGAACTGGGGACTTCAATACTACAGTATTACGTCCGTTGCATTCTCTTTCCTATTTTCTTACCATTTCCGCGTCGGTTTAGGGTTAGATTTACATAATGACATCCCTACCCAAACCTAACTCTAACCCCAATGCCAGGTGACAACTGTTTCATTTCGCGTACCTAACTCTAACCCCAACGCCAGGTGACAACTGTTTAATTTCGCGTAGACTGTTTAATTTTGCGTAATCTAACCCTAAACCGACGCGAAAATGGTAAGAAAATAGGAAAGAGAATGCAACGGACGTAATAGTATTGAAGTCCCCAGTTCGTCAAAAAATGACGCGAAAGGTATACCCTTCACGTCAACATATGACGAATGGTCAAGTGTCGTCAAATATTGACGACATATATGGTTAGAGGACACGACAGAAGAGGCGTTCGACTTAAAGGAATATTCTATTTTCTTTAGAAAAATCCAGATAATTTACTCAAAACCATGTCATCCAAAATGTTGATGTCTTTCTTTGTTCAGTCGAGAAGAAATTATGTTTTTTGAGGAAAACATTGCAGGATTTTTCTCATTTTAATAGACTTTAATAGAGCCCAACAATTAACACTTAACTCAACACTTAACAGTTTTTTTCAACGGAGTTTATAAAGGTCTATAAACGTTCCCAAACGAGGCATAAGGGTCTTATCTAGCAAAACGATTGTCATTTTTGACAATAAAAATAACAAATATACACTTTTAAAGCACAACTTCTCGTCTAAATCCTGTCCAGCGCGACCTAACGTAAATGCGTAGTGACGTAGGGAGGTCACGTGTTACACATATAAAACGCACATTTGCGGACCATTGTAAACAATAAACTGACACAAAGACATGAATTAGTATCAGTTGACATACAACAACGTAGGAACGGTCCTCGTTCTCAACACTTGTAAACACTGGGGCGGAGTTTCGCGTTCGTCCTCTGTGACCTCTTGACGTCATGATGTATTGCGTGGGGTCACGTTGACGCATCACGACCGGATCTGGACGAGAAGTTGTGCTTTAAAAGTGGATATTTGTTATTTTTATTGTCAAAAATGACAATCGTTTTGCTAGATACGACTCTTATGCCTCATTTGGGATCGTTTATAGTCTTTTGAAACTCAGTTGAAAAAAACTGTTACGTGTTGAGTTAAGTGTTACTTGTTGGGCTCTATTAAATTCTATTAAAATGAGAAAAATCCTGCAATGTTTTTCTCAAAAAACATAATTTCTTCTCGACTGAACAAAGAAAGACATCAACATTTTGGATGACATGGTGGTGAGTAAATTATCTGGATTTTTCTTTTAAGAAAATGGAATATTCCTTTAACGTTGCGCCACAAGAACCAACAACGCATGACAGCAAAATACCACAAAAAATTAAAGCGATTTAGGAGTTGATCCGCATGTCGGTCTGCGCCACTATTTTTTTCACTGATAAGTCAGAGTCAATAGGAGAGCCGGCACCGCAAAGTATCAAAAGTAATCCAATCATAAAATGGTAATGGACCAATGGCCATCCAAAGCGCTTTACATAATTGCCTCACATTCACCCATTCATACACCGAGGGCGTCAGCCATGCAAGGTGCCATCCAGCTAGTCGGGAGCAGCTGGTGTTAGCTAGGTGTCATAATCAAAGACACCTCGACACTTGGTCAGGTGGATCCGGGGATGGAACTACCAACCTTCCGATTTGAAGACAACCTACATGAAGCACTGAACCACTATCGCCTACATAAATAGCATGTCTGCTTGCTTATCAATCTGTCAATCTGTTGCAATGCAATAAATTTGAGGGCGAATCATTCTTTATCATTTGTAACTGAGACAAGATGATATTTCCTTTAATGACAAAAACAGGATTTTAATGCTAAGCATTCTTATCATATGCGTACGCAGTCCCCCTCAAACCACTAGGGGGCCACCTTTCTCTTAATTTTATGCGGCGCTGAACAGAACGATTGCAAGTTGCATTACTGTGCCGCGGAGCAATTCGTACTTTGATATCATGTGACAATTGCTCTGTGCAAGTGCTGCATACGATTGAACACGCTTATTGACGTGCGTCTTGATATAACAGGTATGGTTTTCTAACAAAGTTATCGTCCGGAGCAGAAAAGACAGAAAAAGCGCATGCCTGCATGATCACATCATCGTATTATTTACTGCCATGCGAGCCACAAATTAAAGGGACACAAGGCAGAATTTTTATGTTAATAAATCATCTTCGTAAGTCGGTATATGGTTAAATGACTCATTACCGGACGAATGAAGACTCTCTCGCCCGCCCCTACCGTCTGTAGGAAGAATACCCCACTTGCAAGTTCGCTGTATCCGACCCGGTGTCCTTCAGTCTCGCAAAGTCTCAGATATCGCGAGAAGCAGGATTACTTTACGGCAAACAACACAGAGGCAGGCGAGCTAAACACGGCTAGCGATTGTTGCAAATGGCAGAGCCGGGGAAGAAGCATCGAAAAGAAGCAACTTGGTTCCGAGGGGGGAGGGACAACAGTTCGTTTTTACGACAGTGTGTTTGAAAGCATTTACTTTCAGACACTAGGGGGAGCTCGTAGAGAAATATTACGCAGACTTGCCTGGTTTCCCTTTAAAGCTTGCCGAGCCACATGTGGCTCGCGAGCAGCACATTGAGTAACACTGGTCTGCGCATTATTGTATAAAGTCGAAACACCCGGCACCATGGTTTTTGGAATGACTAATTGCGAGACAACCAACTTACATTTTAGTCACATGACATCGGTTAATGGAAAGGCTGTCATTTCGCAATCATTTTTTAGAAAATAATGCTTACGTTTTGCGCACATCTATAATGGAAGCTTTTGATCCTTATGATTCTAACTCATACTGTAAGGATCATCTTAAGTGTTCCAGAGTTTAGAAAAATTATTTTTAAATGTTTACTATATTAGTGGGGACATTTGCTAATACTTAGGCCTTCACACGTATATTTGAACACACAAACGTAGACACAGAGAACACAGAGAGCTGTATTTGGAAAAGCTGAAGGAATGACAAGGCTGAATCTTGACATGTGACATCATCTGTGATTCTCATCAATATTTCAAATGTTAAATGGTATTTCTGCAGATCCGCTGCGTAAATATATGTCGAAATTCGCCCAAAAAGCATTTTCTTTGTGTCTGCATGTCAAACAGAAATGCATCGTGGGAAGGATGATTGATCTAAGAAACTTTCAGCTCATGTCATGTTGGTGTTATATTTTCTAGTAGAGATTTGCTCTTGGCTTGTGTGTTTGTTGAAGTAGCTGGCGGGGTGATATAAGGCAAACCTGTAGGACTTTTACAAACTTTTCTTACAGACTTTAACAAAATGACAGCATGTTCAAATGACTCAGAGGCATTGAACTTTTTCAAGAACGTTTCGCTCACAGTGTCTGGCTGTGTCAATAGGCTGTACAGAAGTGAAAATGGTTGTTGTGCAAGCTACCAGGAGACCAGATATAAAAGTTTATTAACACACTGTTGGATAAAAATGGTAAACAAAAATGGTGCCATTAAAGTACCCTTTAAAAATATGATCGCTTTAGGTGCAAAGGTGTACTTTTTGAAAGGGTACCTCCCCATTGATTTATTTTTAATAAATACATAACGATTTATAACACCCATCAGATCATATTTACATGTAATATATTCAACATTTAGGCTATAGGAAGTCTCTTTGCAAAGCTGGGAAAGACAAGAGTCTTAAATAGTTAACTTATATATATATATATATATAAAATATGATAATGCATCTTTGAAATACTGTATTTACGCAATGAGCAAAGCTGAAAGAAACCACTCTAAAACCATCACACCAGACCGGTCTGGGATGAACGAACTATGTTTTCTTTAAGCTGTTTTTCGTGTGCAGGCATGCTAAATTTAGTTTTTTAGAAATAAAACATCATGCTGGTATAACAGGACAAGTTCATACAGTAGAAACAATATCAATATCACATCATGCTAAGATATGAGATCGTTCCCATTAAAGCCATTTGATCTACTGTTGCTGCACTTCAGCTAGAAATGCTGGATGGTTGTCTTTCAACACAGCCAGTCAAAACATGATCTGAATCTTCACGTCTCATGCTGTGTCAGTGGCTTTCCCTTCAGCTTTTTTTGTGCGACACGGCAAGCTGTTGCCATGGAAACGAGTGATGAGGTCAGCGCACTAGCTATTTTGACTAGTGCAGTGCATATGGAAGAGTTTATGGCGATGATTAAACAATACAAACCGAGAAAAACCAAAGCTGCACTTTTATGTTGAAACGTCTGGTAATTGTGTCAACAACAGTCATAGCAGTCGTGACTCACGTTTGCCTTTCCATTAGTCTTGAGACACTCTGGAAAAATACATCTTAAAGCAAGAGTTTGTTTTTTGATACTGGGTCATCGCAGGTCTTTAGTTTTGCATGCAATCTGTTTTTGGGAACTCGGGTTTTGATTCGCTTTATTGTGCAAACTTTGTCATGGCAAAACATGTCTGACCTCATTCAATCTCTTATTGGTTTCTATCTCATATTATGTGCATGTAAACATTTGCACACAATGCTCTCTCTAATGTCCTGGTTCAAACACAGCAGGAGATTAAAGTCATACATGAAAATCAATCATCAATCAACATGTTTTGGAGAAATCTTTGTACTCTTGATTCACAACCTGTGCCGACTTTGAATGGCAGAATATGTCAAAGAAACTGTTGTACAAATAGAGGCTGTAACCACACCTTGAACATTGGGGAGACCAAAACATTTAGGGCTATTATGTATGTTTAACCCTTGTGGGTTGTTCGAATTCACTACCCTTCTGGGTTGCTCATGTACAAAAAAACACTAAATTAAAAAAAATGCATTAATCTGTTAATCACCCTCAATACTGATCAAAACTACCGAAGTTTTTCAAAAATTCCATGATTTTAACTCTTTAATTGGCAAGTTTATAAGTGATGTAAAAATACACAAAATTATCGATTTCAATATAAAAAGTGATTGTGGACTGGATTTTTTTTACTCCATATGTAACTCAAATATACAAGCCAGAAATAAAGCTCTGTTTTTTGCACAGGCCTACTAAAGGGTTAATTGTGCCACATGGTGATCAAAAGTAAAAATAACAAATTTTACCTCTAAGCAAAAAGAAAAAACGCCAAAAATCAAGAATGCATGATAAAAAGGTGTCATGGCTTTGCAATCAAAAAATGTCTTTATAATGGAAGTCAATGGGGAAAAAAACAGCCACGAACAACTAATTAGGGAGGAAAAAATAAAATCTGATGCTGCACAAAAACTAAAATATGCATCAAAGCCAATGTTTTTATAATCTTTGACAAGCCCAAGACTGTGAAAAAGGTTAAAAAAATCCAGTCCACAATCACTTTCTATATTGAAAATCTGTAATTTTGTATTTTTTCCCTAAAATCTGTGACATCGTTTATGAACTTGGCAATTAAAGAGTTAAAATCATGGAAATTTTGTAAACATTTGTTAGTGTTGATCAGTACTGAGGGTACAGATTTTTGTAAAAAATTAAAAAATAAAAACAGTGGCTTTTTTGTACACGAACAACCAGAAGGGGTAGTAAATTTGTTTTTGAAAATATTTCAAAGCATTTTCTCAAAATATGTGTCATATAAACTTTGTCACTAAAAATCATTACATTTGCTGAAACACAAAGAAAGTTGTGGCCAATTTAAGACAAAAAAACCCCAAAATGGCCCTAACAACCCATAAGGGTTAAAAACATAAAATATGGGGGGGGGGGGGGGTAATTTGGCCATTTCTGATTAATGGGGGGATTACATTTCCCCCTTTAATGTCTATTGTGGTAACAGCCCTTATGCAAACAGTTACAAAGTGTAACCAACAAGTCAATTCATTAGTTCAGTGAATGTTTTTTTTTTTGTATTTCCTTTAGTGCCCTGGGGTCAAGGCTTGTCTGTTTAGTTAAGACATCTCTCATGTCTCTCTAAGTATTTTAACAACCTAAAAATGTGTCTCCGTCATCTTTTGAAAAACATCAAAGTCTTTTCATTCTTTAATGGGGGTATTCAGTGTCCTTTGAAAGCTCTGTGACTCCGAACGGAGATGCTGTCTACCCTTGATATTCGATATTTCACTGCTGACAAGCTTGAGCAGTACATTAAACATGAAAATTAAAGTCGAACAGCTTCAAAGTTAAAAAGGGAGATGAACCCTAACCTGAACATAAAGATATAAATTTAATATTCCTTTAGGCTGAAATGATAACATAGCTATGATTTTAAAAAGATTGATGGAATTGGAAACATCTCAAATTCCTGCTGGATTCCATAGTAAACACTTCTGCCCATTCTCTTAAGACCACCTGTGCTACCCTGAGGATAAAATCTCAATAGTTGAATGGTGACAGGTCATCATTCAGTCAATATTGTGTAGAGGTGGGAAGCGGGTCATTCCCTTCTCACCTGTCTTGTTTGTGTTTTGGTGTGAGAGGTGAACTTAGAGAATGTGAATGCGTGAGTGTGTTTGTGTGGTCTCTGATGTCTTGTTGAAGGCTAAGCAGCGGCTTATGACTTATACAATGTGTAGCGTGTAAACAATGTGAACATCTGCGGGCGTGTTCGCGTGTAAAGCGGCAAAACTTCCGTTAAAGAAAAAACATCTGTTAAAGGGACAGTACACCCAAATGGAACCTGAGTCATTTTTTGTGATTTACTGTTTTTAAAATCATCCTACATAATGTAAAGAAAAAAGGTCATGTTAAAGATTAAAATCAATGATTGAAATGAAACATCGATGCTCCAAATCTCATCATTTGATAATTAGACTTTTCCCTGGATTTCACAGACGGAATGTAAATTTTTGTCATCATTTACACACACAACAACTTGGCCGATCGTTTCATAGCTGGAATTTTTGTGTTAAAGGGGATGTTTTATGCTATTTCATGCATTCAGACATATTAACACTGTTAAAGCATCATGATCTTATGGAAAGTCATGTTATAGTCACGCAAAATTTGATTAATTTATTCATGTCAATGGCACAAAATTCAGCTTTTTTCATGCCTTGGCCACAAATGTCTTTTTCGTGACACTGGCGCGAATTTCTATAAATAGTTTCTCATCCAGTTTCTTTCTTTTTCATGTCATTTCATGTATTGTTTTCTAATTTTTTTTTTCTATTTTTCAATCATTGTCGCTTGGGGTTGGGGTTAGATTTGGGGTTTGGGTTAGGGTGTACTTTTATGTATTGGTTTCTAAATGTTTTTCTTCCACTTTTAAAACTATTTTCGCCGGGAGTTGGGGTTAGAGATGGGGTTTGGGTTAGGATGTCTAAAAATGTAACAGAAAGTGATTCTAATCCCAAGCAACAATGGTTAGAAAATATGAAAAAACTAATAAAAACAATACATAACATAAAACGAAAATGAAAGTCGTGCCACGGACATGAGAAACTACTTATAGAAATTCATGCGAGTGTCACGAAAAAGACATTCACGCTTAAGGCACAAAAGAAGCTGAATTTCATGCCATGAACTGGAATAAATTCATCAATTTTGTGTGACTATAACACGACTTTCCGTGAGATCAGTCTGGTTAAAGAGTTGAATTCCTAACCATAGGCAAAGTGTCAAAAAATAGTCGGACGTATGACGAGTTTGATGAGTATTTCTGTGCCGAAAGCAATTTGCCAGTGTTCATACAAGTTTCATGAAAGATTCATATGTAACAATCTAACTTTATTTCTTTTATGGGCAGTTTCGGTGCAGGAAGTACAGTGGAAGTCCATATATGGGCACTTAACCCGGAATAGCCCATGCACACCAACCAAGAGCTGACACAAAATAAACATTACCAAAGAGTGTGTTTTTGTTTGTGAGGGAAATTTCAGCTTTTTTAGCTTCCCAATGAACCCAAAATTACGGAAACAATTGATGTAGTTTGTTTATCCGGGGTAGCAGCGGAATTGTGCGTGTGTTTGTTTAATGCTGGGTTTCGTTGAAATGGGGCGGTCCCAACCGGGTCATGAGTCACAGGTAAAACTGCATTAAATGTCTGTCTTTTGCTAGCGTAAGTGCATAATGTAAACGACAAAAACATGTTGTGAATCAAATGTTTCTGTGGCTTGCTCGTGACTCGCTCCTCCCGCGGTACAGTACACCTCCAGGTGCTCGTTTTTTTTCCCGGGAAAGTAGCAGTACAGCTGATCTGTCTTTTATAAATCTGATAAAACTAAAGACTCTTTAGAGAAATAAAGTATGCAATACAGGTACTCAAGATTAACATGAGATTTGCAGGAACACTGCGTGTGACCTTTATTATAACAGTGGAAGTCTCTTACCAATGAATAAATATACTTCTTTAACTCACCAGTGCCTTGGTCTCATCTTCATCCTTGTAATAGTGTAGCTGATCTCCTCGAAGGACAAACCAACGCGTGTGCCAGGTCTTCACAAAGCCTCCCTGCTTCCGGAGCCAACCGCAGCGGAGGACGTCCTGTCTGCTCGCCCCGCGACTGTGCTGCGGACTGCTGCCCGCACTTCCAGCCTGCTCTTCCATGACCAAACCAGCAGACCTTCCTGGAAAGAAGATGAATAACAAAAAAATCATTTGCATTTTACGTACTAGCAATAGAGTGAAACATAAATCTTCTTGTGTGTGGAAGGAAACAAGAAGGCGAATTGTGGAAAAATTTGAAAATGGGAGAAGTCTGTCACGTACGCTTACTTTTAGGATTGTTACACTGTGTACAAAGTTGCTGCCTTATTTATTTATTTATTTTTAAATTAATGCAATTTATCAGCACATTGTCATACTGTAAAGGTCAAGTTTCACAAAACGGTAATGCCTCTATACTGTGTATTAAACTCATTTTTAGACAATAACACCCACAATGAGCACAAGGGTGTTTTTATTGAGCTCTCTTTGGGAGTTCAGGCTGAGGTGTAAATAAACAACACGGCACATCTGTGGTCATCGAGGATGAAGAACCTGCAGTAAACATTTCCCTGAATATTAATTGACTTTCTCTCTTTCACCCCCTTTAATGAAAAACCAGATGCTGTTTGCAGTCGGAATAAAATCAGATTTAGTCTACGGGGACTTTGAAAATAACACTCTGTTAAAAAGATTTAATTCGGTGCAACACATACAGTCAGGGGACACGGTCCATGATAAACTATTTTAAAAAGTAAATACATTAAAAGTTGCTTTTTTACTACGAGGAAGTGTGGGTGTCTGTCTGCCATAAAACCCGACTTTTACGAAATCATAAAAGTGTTTTATGCGAACATCTTTTCAATCATTTTAGAGAAAGATGGGCAAAATTGCTGCCAGGCCGGATGAAGCTGGTCCAGAATGTTCGTGTTAATGCTCATGGAGATATCAATAACAGGAGATATCAATTACATGCCTGTCAGTGCACATCTGCTTCTCGCTGCTTCGGCACATCACCATTCACTGTTTGTGTGTTAGTTTTCATTTCTGTAAGTTATCTTTGTTTTTCTCATTTGTCTTTTAAATCCTGTGTACTTGGCACACCTGGGGCCTGCTGGCACACACTTCTTGCTCCTGTCACAGCAAGTAAGATTTTGTAAGTAAAATCCATCTCTCTTGTGAACAAGAGATCAGTTTTAAATTCCAGTTAGCTTCCTTCCTAAACAACATTTTGGCTTGTGTGTCCTCTATGAAAGGAAAATATATTTACCAATATATTACTTGAAATATATTGTAATATATTGCAATATATTATTTTACTTTCAATTTTCCAATATATTATATATTGGGAATACATGGAATAATATATTGATGGTACATATATTCTATATATGTGTAATATATTGCAGTATATTGCAAAATATACAAATTATTGCCGCTTTCAATATATTGTAAATGAAATATAATATATGTGTTTATATATTTAAAAATATAAGCAATATTATATTTATAAATATCCGCAATACTGCATTTCGATTTATATGTGAAAATGTATTAACAATATATGTACAGATATAGTGTCACATGTATGTTTACTATATGGTAGATTATATTTCAAATATATGTATAACTATATGGAAATATATACGTAGATATGTGTTCGGTATATTGTGGAATAGATTATAAATATATGTAAAATTAGATGGAAATATATGTACATATTTATTGTAAATGTATGCACAATATGTGTACATATATGAGAACATGCACATACAATGTATGAACATATATGGGGATATATACAGTAAATGTACATGAAACATATAAAATATATAAATACTTAAATATGCAACTTGCAATATACAAACATTTAAACCACATATTAACACAGACTTATGGGTAATCTATCAAAAGCCACCTTTATTTTCTTTTAATCAGGCATGTATGGTCTATGCATATATTGCAATATATCTAAGCATATAAAGACAAACTATTACATGTAAAAATATAGTGCCTTTTTGGTCTTGATTGCAATATATTTTGTATCATATATACATGTATGGTCTATGCGTATATTTCAATATATTGGAAAATATAAATATTAAATCCCATATATGGGAATATGTTGCCTAATATATTGCATGATATTTTCCAATATACTGCAATATATTTTTGTTTCGTAAGGGGTTCCTGCCACCAAAGACTTTGCACAAAACAATATCTAGTTTTGGCCAAAATATATGACAGTACTGCAATCCCAGAATGCACTGTGACAAGCAATAAAATGTTGTCTATCTATGTCACCGCCTTTGTAGAGAGTTTATGATGATTATTTTATAAAGAAGTTTGTGATGCCGTTAAACTCTCATTTATGATAAAGAGAGTATTAATGACAACCACTATGATGAATAAATATCCTAAACCAGTCTAGGATTGTCTGCTGGTTATCTGACACATCTAGCCCTGGGGTTTTGAAAGCTACTTGTTTACTTGAAGCAACCATAAGATTTTAAAGGCAGGGTCCATGATCTCCGAAAGCCAATGTTGACATTTTAAATCACTTAATCAAACACGCCCCTACCCCAATAGAATCTGGACCTTCGGTTGATAGACCCGCCCCACGCAACCCAGACAACCGTGTCGGTAGACACGCCCCTTACTGCTAAAGGATTATTAGGAACAGCTGTTCAATTTCTCATTAATGCAGTTATCTATTCAACCAATCTCATGGCAGTTGCTTCAATGCATTTAGGGGTGTGGTCCTGGTCAAGACAATCTCCTGAACTCCAAACTGAATGTCGGAATGGGAAAGAAAGATAATTTAAGCAATTTTGAGCGTGGCATGGTTGTTGGTGCTAGACAGGCCGGTCTGAGTATTTCACAATCTGCTCACTTACTGGGATTTTCACGCACAACCATTTCTAGGGTTTACAAAGAATGGTGTGAAAAAGGGAAAAACATCCAGCATGAGGCAGTCCTGTGGAAGAAAATGCCTCGTTGATGCTAGAGGTCAGAGGAGAATGGGCCGACTGATTCAAGCTGATAGAAGAGCAACTTAGACTGAAATAACCACTCGTTACAACCAAGGTATGCAGCAAAGCATTTGTGAAGCCACAACACGCACAACCTTGATGCGGATGGGCTACATCAGCAGAAGACCCCACTGGGTACCACTCATCTCCACTACAAATAGGAAAAAGAGGCTACAATTTGCACGAGCACACCAAAATTGGACAGTTGAAGACTGGAAAAATGTTGCCTGGTCTGATGAGTCTCGATTTCTGTTGAGACATTCAGATGGTAGAGGCAGAATTTCACGTAAACAGAATGAGAACATAGATCCATCATGCCTTGTTACCACTGTGCAGTGTAATGATGTGGGGGATGTTTTCTTGGCACACTTTAGGCCCCTTAATGCCAACTGGGCATTGTTTAAATGCCACGGCCTACCTGAGCATTGTTTCTGACCATGTCCATCCCTTAATGACCACCATGTACCCATCTTCTGATGGCTACTTCCAGCAGGATAATGCACCATGTCACAAAGCTCGAATCATTTTAAATTGGTTTTTGAACATGACAATGAGTTCACTGTACTAAAATGGTCCCCACAGTCACCAGATCTCAACCCAATAGAGCATCTTTGGGATGTGGTGGTTCGTGCCCTGGATGTGCATCCCACAAATCTCCATCAACTGCAAGATGCTTTCCTATCAATATGGGCCAACATTTTTAAAGAATGCTTTCAGCACCTTGTTGAATCAATGCCACGTAGAATTAAAACAGTTCTGAAGGCAAAAGGGGGTCAAACACAGTATTAGTATGGTGTTTCTAATAATTCTTTAGGTGAGTGCATAGTTTCATAAATGAATGGGACATTTGCATATACAGCTTCAAAAAAAAAAAAAAAAACATCATCTGTTTTAAAGTTTTTAGCATAGTATTTCACATCATTATTGTTATTATATCTTTAATTGGATCTTCATCTACAATTTTTTTTATTGGTACAAATTAAAATGTATCCGTCTTTTTGCACAAGTTTATATATTTGTTGTGTTATGGTCACAAGACATTCAATGCAGATTAAGTAAATAATATAAGTAAGATAAGTAAGTGTTTTATTTAGATTTTTTACTTTAAAATTATTTTTAATTGTAATTAATTAATTAATCAACTTACCAACCCCCTGCAATTTCATAGTGAACCACCAGGGTGATCCACACTAATATCACATCAACATATATTGTTATGTTACTTTAGTTTAACAAATTAAGTTAAACAATTTCAACTCGTTTTTTTAAGTTATGTCAACTACTCAAACCTTAAAAATGTAGGTTGAATTGACTTGCATAATAAGGTGGCTTAAACATCATGCTACATTTTTTACACTGTAGCCTGACCTCAAAAACATAAAAATTGATGTCTGACCATTTTGATGTCAAGCTTAGACCAAAGAACCACCTTAGGTTGGTTAAAGTATTGTTACCCTTGCTAAAATTAACCTTGGTTTTATTGGGGTAAAAGTGTAGTAACCATGGTTTTTGGTGTATTGATTACTATCAGCAAAACCATTGTTTTTCTACACTAACCATGGTTTTTGAAAAACCTAACCATGGTTATTTTGTGGTTACCATGGTTTTACTATAGAAACCATGTTTTTTTAACCCTAGTAAACAGAGAGTTTTAATTGCTTTGTATCTCTAAATTTTGTGCCAGTATAAATTTCCCTTTAAAACATCACTATGGGGATAGTATACAACAAGGCACCTCAACAGGGTTTCGAACAGAGCCGAAAAATTCTTTATCTCCATTGTCATTCATGACCCTGAGTACATTTCTTGAGGATTTACAATGTGACAGTGAGCTACACGCTCGCATACAGAAGAAAAAGTTAACATGCAAATGAAAGAGTTACAGCGGTAATCCTCTTGTTCCTGTTATATTTATAGGTCATATAGCTTATTTTTCTCCTCCTTTGTTTTACCACCACGGTCTCATTAATGATTCAGACGGGCTACAAAAATACCGCCTCTGCATTTCATTTCATCCCCAGGCTTAGGAAAAAGAACACAGATGATGTTTTTTTACAATGGCTGCCAGCACCGGAGACCTGAAAACGGTTCAAACAGGGACACGCAGAAAATTTCCTCTTCTGGTTGACTTTTTTTGAACGTTTTTTTTTTCCTTTGACTCGTGCACCATAAACCAGTATTATGCAGCATTAATAATACAAATGTGAAACATTTTTGATTCATGCTTTATACAATAACACAACACAACTTGTGCAGGTGATGTGCAGTGATTATCAGTCATCTTTGAAGAAACCTCAATTTAAAATTTAACAATTTAAAAGCAGTTCTTGTTTTGTGACCAACTGTACTTCAGTATCTTATAGTGAAAAGTAATTTCACAGCGAGAAAGCAGCACTGCCACGCTGTCATAGGCATTGAGATGACAGTATGTGTGTGCATGGGCTCCAATAAACTCCAGATGTGTTGCTTTAGCGTTCTGTCCAACAGTTGTCATCTGCTTAGCAAGTGCATGACTGCGAAGCGGAGAGATCCTGCCATAGTCTGATGTACT
Organism: Paramisgurnus dabryanus; assembly: GCF_030506205.2. NCBI lineage: Eukaryota > Metazoa > Chordata > Actinopteri > Cypriniformes > Cobitidae > Paramisgurnus > Paramisgurnus dabryanus. The sequence goes on along the minus strand of NC_133354.1, from coordinate 703,494 downwards.
GCCATTGCACACACATCTACCAATAGTTACAGCCTTAACCAATACCAGAGCACATCTGCATACTACCATATAACATAGCACCATACTACTCAACACTTACTGTACACTGTGCACAGTATGCGAATCTTGAATGAAAACTGGATGACCTAATCCAGTTGCCAAAGTATGCAGCACACAGCCTACGCATTACTGCATGGAAACTCCCACAATGCAATACACGCTCATTTCCAGTGTGATGAATGGCCCAGAATATCAGCGATAAGTGATTTTATTTTTTACTCATTGTCTGATCAGATGCCAGCACTTACTACATCTAACATGACAGCATTTAGTCATTGATACAGTACATGCAATACTACTAATGTTTCTCTGGCTCAGTTGGTGGTGCATTGAATTAGAAGAGCAAACTAGGTCATGGGTTCGATCCTAGGGAACACACAGTAATGTATAAATGATAAATTGATGGTAAGCACACAGTTGACGGTACCATAGTAGGAGAAACATTAACAAATACTATAGAAGTCAGTGGGTGCCGTCAGCTGTGTGCTTACCATCATTTATCAAAATATCTTCTTTTGTATTTAAAGGAACACGCCCACATTTTGAGAATTAGCTCATTCACAGTATCCCCCAGAGTTAGATAAGTCCATACATACCTTTCTCATCTCCGTGCGTGCTGTAATTTGTCTGACGCAGACCCCACTAGCTTAGCTTAGCACAAAGACTGGAAATGAATGGCTCCGGCTAGCAAACTTCTCACAACAAGGTCATATGAGACACAGCTATCTTTTAACAGGATACATACTGGGAACTATATTCTCACAAGGCGAAGCACTGCTACTTGGGCGGAGTGATTTGCACAACTCTGACCAAACACTCTGTCCTCACAAGGGGGATTCTCAGGTGCTGCGAGCAAATCACTCCGCCCAAGTAGCAGTGCTACGCCTTTTGAGAATATAGTTCCCAGTATGTATACTGTTAAAAGATAACTGTGTCTCATATGACCTTGTTTTTTGTACACGGTGTGACTATACAAATCACAACACATAAATAGGAAAATGTTTGCGTTATTTTGTCACTTATTGGGAGCAGTATGCTAGCTGGAGCCATTCACTTCCAGTCCTTGTGCTAAGCTAAGCTAGCGGGGGCTGCATCAGACAGTTACAGCACGCACGGAGATGAGAAAGGTATGTATGGACTTATCTAACTCTGGGAGATACTGTGAATAAGCTAAATTCCCAAAATGTGGGCGTGTTCCTTTAACAGAATAAAGGTTTAAAACATGACTAAATGGCGACAGAATATTCATTTTTGGGGAAAGTACAAATAAGATTCGATATTTTTTGTGTTAGAACAAACTCAGATAGGCTACATGAGACCCTTGCGTGTGTCTTTCACCAGAAGAGTGTATTTTTGTGTCTTGTGAAAGGACCCTGTGCCAAGTTTATAGCCGTGTGATATATTAATGCTGTCTGCGGGTGCCGCAATGTGAGGCGTCGCACAAGTTTCCATCTATAACCTCAAGAACAGCTGTGAAGGAGACACTGATGCCCAAAACATTAAAGACAGACCTTCACCACAACAATCTCCATCAAAGAATCACAGAAATACTGTTGCTCAAATTAGTGTTAGGGATTTATACACACCCCTATCCTATCCTCAAGTGTTAAACTTGTAATATGTGTTTGCATTTGGAATTAATGCATCTTACATGCAAATGTAAATGCTATAGACATTAAATCTTATTGGCATATTGAGTTCATTTACTTTTTTAAGCAATTAAATAAACAAAGGAAGATTGGATTCAATCTACAGTGCAAAATAGCGTAGAGTTTTGGGTGGGCGGCTCCACCCAGAGTAACACCCCTGCAACCACAAATATACACCCTGGTAACCACCCGCCACACATTGTGGTGGCGAGATTCATTGGAATGGAACTGTTCCAGAAACTGCTTTTTTAGTACAATCTATTTTCATCAAAAAGGGACAATCCCAACCCGTTGGGTTGTAATTTAACCTATGCTGGATTGTTTTAACCCATTGTTGGGACAAATATACTGTAAACATTGTCCAGGTTGATTTAAGCCAACGTGTTGGAATCAACTCTTTTTGATCCAACGCTGGGTTGAAAGTAACCCAGCATTTTTTTTAGAGTGTGACTGAATCAGTTTAGATGTGCGTATAACTCCCTGTTGTTTAAATTAGATATTGCAGCCCATGGCTCCAAAAGAGATCCCCAGACAAAAAGGGGCTTTTAAGTCCTCTGATGATGAGACACATGCGTCCTCAACAGTCACTCTGTCTGGCATGAAGGAGTTTATTGATGAGGTTTATGAATTATGCACTGCAGTCAGCTGAATTGAAATGTATAATTAATTCTTTGTCGCAAAATATTACACAAAAATTATTTATAAATATGAAACTAATGATTGGGATGTGTCTGTAATATTTTACATGGTTTCTTGTTTGTAGGGTGTTTGGTATGTTAGTACAGTAATATGCTTTAAATGAATCTGTTTATTTGCTTATTTACTGAATTCCAATGCTGAATGTCTCACACTCTTTGACCTTGGGAGCATCTGTTTGTGTGTGTGTGTTGTGGGAATATGAGAACAATGTCTGATAACAGAAACATGCATAAGATAGAGAATCTGGGGGGGATATAAAATGTATTTGCTGGGAGCAGAGCAGGGTTGCATGAGCTCTGACTGGAAAACAATATTCTTTTCTCTACTCTAACATGTGAAGAAGTATTTCACAGAGCTTTATTTGTAGTAAAGACCAGATAAATACCACGAATGACTTCTTAGTCCACAATTCAACTTTGCACTTTTTTAAATAAATGTCTTTCTTTCCTTTTAATAATCTAAATAATCTTCATCGGATGCTAAAGGGGAATATCATGAAAATCTGACTTTTTCCATGTATATGTTCCATATATATATATATACACACTCACCTAAAGGATTATTAGGAACACCACACTTATACTGTGTTTGATGGCATTGATTCAGCAAGGTGCTGAAAGCATTCTTTAGAAATGTTGGCCCATATTGATAGGATAGCATCTTGCAGTTGATGGAGATTTGTGGGATGCACATCCAGGGCACGAAGCTCCGGTTCCACCACATCCCAAAGATGCTCTATTGGGTTGAGATCTGGTGACTGTGGGGGCCATTTTAGTACGGTGAACTCATTGTCATGTTCAAGAAACCAATTTGAAATGAATCGAGCTTTGTGACATGGTGCATTATCCTGCTGGAAGTAGCCATCAGAGGATGGGTACATGGTGGTCGTAAAGGGATGGACATGGTCAGAAACAATGCTCAAGTAGGCCGTAGCATTTAAACGATGCCCAATTGGCACTAAGGGGCCTAAAGTGTGCCAAGAAAACATTCCCCACACCATTACACCACCACCAGCAGCCTGCAAAGTGGTAACAAGGCATGATAGATCCATGTTCTCATTCTGTTCACGCCAAATTCTGACTCTACCATCTGAATGTCTCAACAGAAATCGAGACTCATCAGTTCCAGTCTTCAACTGTCCAATTTTGGTGAGCTCGGGCAAATTGTAGCCCCTTTTTTCTATTTGTAGTGGAGATGAGTGGTATCTGGTGGGGTCTTCTGCTGTTGTAGCCCATCCACCTCTAGGTTATGCGTGTTGTGGCTTCACAAATGCTTTGCTGCATACCTCGGTTGTAACGAGTGATTATTTCAGTCAAAGTTGCTCTTCTATCAGCTTGAATCATTCGGCCCATTCTCCTCTGACCTCTAGCATCAACAAGGCATTTCAAAATTGCTTAAATCACCTTTCTTTCCCATTCTGACATTCAGTTTAGAGTTCAGGGGATTGTCTTGATCAGGACCACACCCCTAAATACATTAAAGCAACTGCCATGTGATTGGTTGATTAGATAATTGCATTCATGAGAAATTGAACAGCTGTTCCTAATAATCCTTTAGGTGAGTGTACATTGCCTGACACATTCCTGAATGGTAATACCATGGTATTTATGGTAAATAAATAAAATTTGGGTGTTCCAAGATTACTGTGTACATTCTCCAAAACGGTAGCAAACAGTTTGAAAGCCTGCAAGTCATCCAGGACCGTGGTTCCTGTTTTTATTAGAAAAACATTAAAGTTCCTTCTTACTTTTTTAAGCAGTCAGATAAACAAGTGAAGAAATTACAGACTTACAGTTCATTTGATAGTCAAATCTAGAGATAATGTTTATTCCTTATGGGATGGTTTATACAAAATGAAAATTTGTTTATAATTTTCTTATTCACACTCTTAGAAATAAAGCTACAAAACTGTATACCTGACTGTGCAGGCCGTCCAATATATATATATATATATTTCATAATATTCAAGTCCAGAGGTATGAGTTCTTTGAGTCATAAAAAGCAGATACAGGCAACACAAAACTAATCCCTACGGCTCCTGACCTCCTATTTTATAAAGTAAAATGATCAGCCTGTGCAAGAAACTAAACATTATTTGCAACATCATTATAACCTGGAGCCACAGGGATTAATTTTGTGCTGCTTGTATTTGCATTTTTTGAGTTTTTATGAATGTTATGAATCATCGGGGATCATGGGTTTCAGCTAAAAATCATTTTTACTATATATACTAAAAAGAAAATGTCACATACAGTACATCTCGGGTAGCCTGGGGTTGAGTAAATAATTTTCATTATTTCTATGAACTATGTCCATTTTCAAGCAGAGAACCAGCATTTGATAAATCACCTATAAAATGATATTTATATTCACACATCATCTGAAATTTATGACCTGGACACCTGTGTTGTCTTTGCTGCTATATGTGTTAAGCCGTCTGTTCCTCTGCGTTCCCTACAGAAACTGCAGCAGGACTAAGAAAGCAATAAAGTTTCTCTAACTCTGACATTAAAATGCAGATCCAGTCACCACCGCAGACTTCAGCCAATGACACACACTTCATTAATCATTCTCGATCAATCTCGGAGACGAAATAAACCTTTCTAGATGAGAACAAGTAAACAATGGCATTTATTCTGTTGGTCGATGTACTGTAAAGATCGACTTGGCAGATGCTTCTAGTCACTGGCTTTCATTAAAATGGACAGAAATGTTCTTGCTTAAACATTGATGTATGCCAGTATCGATCATGCACTGAAAGGACTAACACGATTTGAACATTCTGCTCAGGTCTGCTTTCATGTCTAATTGAAATTGGGATGTTTATGACAATGTTTGGCTGGCAGTGCTTGCTGGCACTAAACTGAGGAATACATCACATGTAGTTTTCTGTAACAGGCACTTCAATCACATTAATTTAGTTTAGTTAGACAATAAAGCCATAAAAGGAGCAAAAAAAGGAGCAGTCCACCCCAAAATGAATGATTTTGCCATCATTTACTTGCCTACATGACTTTTATTCTTCCATAGGATGAAAAAGAAGGCAATGCATGGCTACTTTTATTCACTTCCACTGTTTAAATAAGAAGCCTTAACTTTCTTTAAAGTTGCATTTTGTGCTGACATGAGTGATGAGCTTTTGTTCACAAAAAGAGTCACTCGTATTTCAGGACAAAAATGCTTAACCAAAATCCACCTTAAACCCTCTTTTGTGAGCGTTCCTTTACCTGTTAGCTTAATGTAGCATCTGGTCAGCTCCAGGTCTTTTTGCTTGCCTTGTGTGTTTACTCTCTACATGGGAATGTGATGGGGCTGTGCACACAGATCAGGCCTCTGTGTTTGACATGGCTTTGTTTACCCCTTTTACAGCTTTGAAGGGTTTGTGTTCCCACCGCTTTCTCCAATTCGTCCATACATAAAGCAGCGAGCTGCCCACCTAAGCAATGTTTTAGGCATTATGGGTGTGTCACTGTTCCTAATACAAAGATTGTTCCAAACATGATGGTAGGCTATGTTATGCCGATTTGTCGCACAATTGTTAGGTTGCTTAGCAACGGCAGACGCTACGGGAGCCCCCAAGCGTTTGGAAAGAAGGAGCAAAGCGGCGTGATTGCTTTTTAGATGTGAAATGTGAAGCAACCCTTATACTCTTTACAAATGTCCTATTATGTGGGTCAGTTTTAAAAGCACACATCAGGTTTATTTCAATGCGCATATTGCATTTATGTTAATTTTTTATGCAATACAAATTACATTTGCACCATTTTTATGAAAGATAAGATTGAATGGACCTGAAAATGTTAAATGGTGTAACCGGCAATTGCGCCAAAAAATTATAAATATTAAATATTTTATCCTTGATGGCATGTAAGCATAATCATAAAAAAAACATTATATTATTTTTATATATCATTTATTAGTTGTTTCTAAATGTGAATTTGAATGCGTTTTTATATTTGTCCTGACATGTTCTGAAAACAGCTCTGATTTTTAAATAATATTTGACAAATGATGTAAAAATGTAGGTAAAAAAATATTACACTAAACTAGATGATTATATTTTATTCCACATTTTTTATAAATATTTATATTTTCATTTAATAAAATACTAGTTAAACCAATTGACACAGACCGGTAACACCAAATTGACATTTTTGCAGTCATCCCCCAAATATTCTTTCAAAATGAAATAAAACCAGAAATTTTAGATTTGGTCCTCCTAAAAGAGAATGTATCCAAGTATTGCAAATTTATTTTGAAATTTTAACCCTTGTACATTTAATTGAACAATACGGACACAAAATAATGAACGTCACATCATTGACCCATGGACCTTTTAAGGTATAGATATGCATACGGCATCAATATACGCTTTTAAAGTACTATAAGTCTTTTGGTGCAAAAGGGTACCGGCCCAATGACAGCTAGGGAGCATTTTTCTGACTCTCCTTTATTTATAAAACAAGTGTTAAGATCAGTGCATCATTAATCAGCAGTTTTCAATAGGTTTTATGTGTGTGTGTGTCCATATGTGCGATCTAAAACAAGCACGTCTGAGGCATTACTCCTGCCATCTGTCTGTCTGTCTGTCTGACAGCTGTTGGTCTGCGACTCCTGACTGCTATCGCCGTCTGTAATGCTGAGGGCAGCAGTCAGCCAAACTGAGTGTGAAACACACTGCAATGTCATGTGATTATGATGTCATAACAACACACACTGTCCAATCAGCTCATGATGACATGTTTCAAAACAAAACAATTCCAAAGTCTTCACATTCATTTTGTTTTACTACAGCAGCTATTTAGAGAGATGTATATTTAGATGGTGTTTCATCATGTACTACCCGCAATCTTAAAAAATAATGCTGGGCTGTGGCTGTTTCAACCCATGGCTGGGTAAAATACAGTATGGATGAGGACAAACCCAACTCTTGGCCTATAAAATGTTTATATTTGACCCAACCATGGGTTGAACCAAACCAGCATTTTTAGAATGTGTTGTTTGCGTTTTTGTTGGGAAGATCTAAAAAAAATAACAACAGTATTATTTTGGATGAACTATGTATAGAAATGAATGAGAGTTGTTTTCTTTGCAGACCTGTCGACAACAATATATATATATATATATAAAATCCCCTCATATGATCCAACATCTGTGCAAAACCACATGTGGGCATATGATTTTCTGACTCATTCAGGGACATTTCAGCAGAAGTGCCTGGTACTGTTAATCCACAGGGGCATCTCATGGGCAGACAACAGTCGATATAAATAGTGGCAACCTGTAAATGAGTAGCACTTCTGATTGGGTTTATATTATCACTGCTGGGTTTGACCTTGACTATAAAAAGCACTTAAAAGTAAAATCAGAAAGTCTCCAATAGTTATTAGACAGTGAGATACTGTATGACACAACACAATCTCACAGCAAGTCGTGTTTTGGTCACAAAATATTTGATTCATTTATTTGTGTTCATGGACATTTTTTTCATGCCATTAAGCACAAATGTATTTTTCGTCTCAGTCAACGCAAATTTCTATAAATAGTTTTCATGTTTGTGGCACAACTTTCTTTTTATGTATTGTTTTCTCATTGTTTTTCCTTATTTTTTTTTTTTAATTGTCACTTGGGGTTGGGGTTAGAATGACTTTTTGTTACATTTCAGACATCCTAACCCAAACTCTAACCCCAACCCTAAGTGAAAATAGTGTAGAAAAACGTGTAGAAATCAATACATAAAATTACATCCTAACCCAAACCCCAAATCTAACCCCAAGCGACAATGATTTAAAAATAGGGAAAACAAAGAGGAAAACAATAGATAAAATGACACAAAAAAGAAAGTCGTGCCACGAACACAAACAACTATTCATAGAAATTCGTATCACAGCATTAACACATATATGTAAAATAAAGGTTCTTCATGCCAAATAAGAACCATTTGTGGCTGCATAGTTCCTTAAAGAACATTTTAAGAACATCTGAAAAACCTTTCTGTTTCAAAAAAGTTCCTCAAATTATTCAAAGGTAAGAAAGAAATGGCTCTTCGATAACCTTTGACTGAATGGTTTTTGAGGAACAAAAAAATCGTTTTTTCTATATGACATCTCTGTGAAAAACCTTTTAAGCACCTTTATTTTTAAGAGTGTATGCAAATTGAAACCCAACTTAGTACCCATATAAATCGGAAAATGTATTACAAAACTTTACCTTTAATATATTATAGGAGAAACATCTGGGGTTAATTCTAAGTTTGACAGCATTATTAAAAGGGGGTCTATAATAAAGTCCCCAGAACTAAAACAGATACACAGTCACAGGCATACAGAACTTAGGATACATCATCATCCAATGGCTTTCTGAACTGTGTGGTCCTGACCTCAATCATATTGAGATGCTGTGGCATGACCTTTAAATGGTGGTTTATGCTCGAAAACCCTCCAATGTGGCTCAATTACAACAATGACACAGACTCATTGCAAGTTATCGCAAATGTTTGATTGCAGTTGTTGCTGCTAAGGGTGACCCAACCAGTTACTAGGTTTAGGGGGCAAACACTTTTTCACACAGGGCCATGTGGGTTTGGATTTTGTTTTACCTTCATAATAAAAACCTTGATTTAAAAACTGCATGTTGTGTTTATTTGTGTTATCTTTGATTAATATTTTAATTTGTTTGATGATCTGAAACTTTAAAATGTGACAAACATGCAAAAAATAACTAAATGAAATAAGGAAGGGGGCCAACACTTTTTCACACCCCTGTACTGTATATATGCATCTCTTCTTGAGTCTATCATCTCATCATCTCTCTCTCTCTCTCTCTCTCTCTCTCTCTCTCTCTCAACACATTAGATTCAAAAGCAATGAGCTGAATCAGTATAAGAAGGATATATTTATACACAGACAAGAACTTTCACGAATAAACTTTATTTAAAGGTATAGTTCACTGAAATATTAAAACTCACTCTCATGTTGTTTGAACCCCCAATGCATTTCTTTGTTCTTCATAACCCAAATGCACATTTTCAGTGTTGGGGTTTTCTGGTTATTATGGGAGTGGTGACCCATAATGGTGAGTAAATAGTGTGATGACAATGCAGAAACTAAATATACTTAAAAAAGTTCCTTAAATTATTCAAAGGTAAGAAAAAAACTGTTCTTCTATGACCTTTGACTGAATGGTTCTTTGAGGAACCAAAAAAAGTTTTTTCTATGACAGTGAAGAACCTTTTCTTGAAGAGAAATGAACCGCCAATGCATTTCTATGTTCTTCAAAACCCAAGTGCTAATTTTTAGCGTTGGGAGTTTCTGGTGACCTATAATGGTGACCCAAGCTTTAAAATGACCCAAATGTATTAAATAAATAACTCCACTCGACTTGTGTCATATATTTTGATTGTCCTGAGGAAATTTACTCTTCTGCTTTCTTGTTGTGAAAAAAGAGACTTTTTAAAAATACTGCATTTGGTTTCTGAGAAAAAGAAAGAGGTTTCAAACGACATAATGGTGAGTAAATAGTCTGATGACTATGCAGAAACTAAATATACTTGTAATCTCATGTGCCTTTTTGAAAATTGTTAAAGGGAGCTCAAGAAATTAACTTGTGCTCAGATTTGCCAAGACACCCAATTAAATGTTTACCTTGGTGCCTTTTTATTTCTCCTAAAGAGGAACTACAGACAAATTTGGCACTGAAAACGTAACTGAGAACTCCATTAAATCACCTAAGATAAGCAAGCAAGTAACATCTGATAAACATTTTCCTCCGGATGCCCACAAGTGTTTTACCAAACAGACGCTCTGCGCATGAATGCAAAAGAGGAACATCTGTGCTATTTTAACAGTTCTGCGAGAAACCAGCAACACTTCTGCAAATTTCTTCATTCTATTAAGAACAGCTGTAGAAATTTGACACTTGTTTTGTTGGGCAGTGAAGTCTATGGCACTTGGGAAAGCGTTTGGAGGTACACAAATACAGTAGCTGACGAATAACATTACCTAATTTATAAGTAAAATAAATAAGGGAATAATAAATAAGTAGTAAAGAAAATGTTCCTTATTTTTCCTTGCTTTGTAATCACATAAGATCATACTGTAAAAGCCACATTTACAATATACAAGATGATATGCAAGAATGTTGCATATTGTCAAATTGATTGATATTTTCTGTATATAAATGATAATTCATGGTTTATATTGGGTGTCTAAAATGGCAACCACCGTGTTTACAACAGAAATAGAAAAATTACGGAGTGACTGATAAAACAAAATAAGACTTAACCACACCACACACACACAATGATTATAGTTAATTATGTGTTTAGTGGCTATGGCAGACATGAACACATACATACGCAAGATCTCTGGATCCACATCAGTTACAAACGATGAGAAACATGTTCTTGAAAGCAACCTAATCTTTACATGATGACAGCCTTACAAAGCACACACACAGAGAGACAGACACACTCATTATGGCAAACACTTGCATACAAACAGCCAACTTCATATAAACATAAACATGACCTTAGTCTTACCCTTAAAAATGAGATCCAAGACAAATCCGGCAAAAGGAAGAAAATCCAAGATTCACACTACGACTCCAAGATTCAATCCAGAACGTGACTCTGTCCAACATCAGTGCATTACTGAGGCAAAGAGAAACAGCCCGGTAAAAAGTCTGCTGCTGTATCCATAAAATCACTGAGATCCATGGGGCAGTCGTGAACAGAATACAGAACTGTCATAAACTTTTCCCCTGACTGTTCACACCATCTGCATGCAGGGGTCTCTGGGGAAACCACAGCCTCCCTTCGTTCTCAGGACATCCACGGGGGCTCTGAGCTCAACCCCTAAACATACACAAAAAACACACACGACTGGTAAATGCTAACAGACGCTCAACAGAGTCTTTACATACACATACTACATGAGCCCTGCCGATAATGCTGTCTCTCTCTCTCTCACACCGCAGAGTAGCGACCTCTGAGAGAGAGAGAAAAAGAGAGAGAGGTTGGGTGAGAGAGAGAGATTGGTTCAAGAAGTGTGAGAGGAGCTTAGTTTCAGATTCCACACGCATACACATGCTCTCTCTCTCTGTCTATATACAGTACACACATGCTCTATCTAAAAACCACAAAAACACAGTGTGCTTCCTCACATGCAGATATAGATAAACACTCACATGCAAAATAAAGTATCACAACTTATATGACGCAAAAACCACACATAACATGTTCAATACTATCATATCCAAACTCTTAGAACTGTCCAATGTTGATTCTACACAACAATGTTAAGTAAGTGGTGACCAGGGGCTGTCAATGTCTATAAGGCACAATAGATGTTGTATATAAATAATTCACAATAATATTAAATAGTTTTAAACACAGACAAATGTCAATGTGTGATGTGATAAAACTCGTCGCAACAAACATCAACAAACACCTAACACAATTGTGCAAACCTATGCTGTTAGTCGGGCACTGAAAAACAGATGAAGAAATAGTCAAGCAGTGTGTAGATAAAACGCAAGCATGCTTCGTAGATTTCATCAAAATGGGACAAATATTATCACAAACAGCAAGAAGAGCAAATTCTAACCGCCAGCAACATACTTATCTATCAATATCAGCAGAGAACATGACGAAAACAACACGACGAAAGCCAAAGACATCTTTACCGATCAGTTAAAACTGACACATACAGCAGGATGAAAAGTAAAACGGGCACATTTTAAAATCTTTATGATTCATGTCAACAGTTTGATTCCATTAGATTACCAAGTGGGACATATCATAAACGAGTGGACATGTCATAAAAATCTGACTTTTTCCATGTTTAAGTGCTGTAATTGGGTCCGCCATCAACCTAAAAAATTTGAAAAAGTTAAATCCAGTAACTTAGTTTTGGTAAACCATTCTCTGCAAGCATAGGTAATTGAAATTTGGCTTTCCTTGTGATGTCAGAAGGGGATTATACAACCTCTTAATCTGTACTATGCAACCAGGGAACTGCCAGTACAGAGCTTATTTGCATTTTAACACACCCAAAAACAGCACATTTTGCTCACACCTACGATGTGGCAAGTGTAATGTGCTATTATAAATTATCTATATGATATTTTGAGCTAGAACTTCACATGCGTACTGTGGGGACACCAAAGATTTATTTGACATCTTGTGTCCCCTTTAAAACGTTTACAGGTTGCCAAATCATGTATTTGAATAAATCTCTATTTTGGCTGAATCAGTTAAATGTATTTTATCATATTTTAGAAACTATTTTATATGTCAATAAACTCTGTAATAAACGAAAACTCTCTACAGTATTTTGACTAAATGAGACTCTTTAGTATTCTGTCTGAATTGGGGATTGATTTTGAAATCTATAGGAAAATAGGATACAAACATTGGAAAAAACAACAACAATGGTTTACCACCTAATGTACAAATTTCTGGTTGCATTAAGCATAAAAATCTTCAAACAGAGGCCTAACATCAGACACCTTACTGGATTCTCTGAAATCCTTCAAAACAATATTCCTGGAATAAGAACATTTATGGAAAAGGCACTATAATCCAAGGTCGCCAAGTAAGATGTGATCCTGGATCAACGTTTTAATCAAGGATACCCCAATTTACCTGTAACTCAAACCCTAACCATTTTTAAACCCTCAAATTAGTGTGAAATAATAGTTTGAGGGGTATTTTTTAAAAGCCCCTAACCCAATCACCTAAATCTGACATACACCCTAATCCTGCAATATTATTGGTTAATAAAAAAATTTTGATCCAGGACCAGCAATGGTGTTGATCCAGGATCACATCCTACTTGGTGAAATCATGTTCACCATAATCCAAGGTGTCCAAAGTTGGAAAATTCAAGGGTTAAAGGATTACTCCTCATCTTTTCATTAAAAAATCCGGATAATTAACTCGCCCCCATCATTAAAGATGTTTATGTCTTTCTTTCCTCAGTCGAAAAGAAATTACGTTTTTTGATGAAAACATTTTATTTATGAAAGTGGAATATTCCTTTAATGTGTTTGTCCCATTCTGTTTCCTGTATTACATACATCACAGTTTACTGTTCCAAAAACACCTACCTGTGAATGAGCTTCTTTATATCAGGATAGGCTACTTTTCTGTTGACTGTGATGGTTTTTATAAATATTATTGTAGCGTCTGCGGCACTTTCAACAGGATTCAGTGTTAAGTTGATGGAGTCATGCAGCAGATCTTCCACAGCTTTCAGACTGATGGCTGGTGCTGAACTCAATGTTTCAGACAGTTTTGACCCATCTTCATTACAGAAGTTATGTGTACCTGAAAATCATAATGTAATCATTGGATTGTATTTTTAATAGAATTGGCCCACAGGTAGCCAAAACACAAAAGTTTTATAAATGTGCCATGTTTACGGTTTTGAATATCTAATGCTTACTATCGTTTCAGAGCAACTGCATCATGAACTACAGTTATGGCCAAAGCAAGAGTTGTAATGTATCAGCTTAATCATATTTTGATCCTAATCTTATACACTTGATTCGATAAAAATTTGATGATGTGGTTGTTCAGTGGATGTAGTTCATTTGAGTAAGTGTGAACGCTGTCACCCGAACCTTCATACGCTCCAAAGTAGCCGATAGACCGCTAAAAAGGTACGTGGGTCTCGGTCCGCTTCCGGATGTCTTGTGCGGTTTGAGTGAAAAATAAACATATCACAAAACCAAATCTAAACCAACAGGAAACAGGAAGTGATAAGATGTGACCCTAAAAATCACACAATTTTGCGTTTAGAAGAGCATTTGATCTTAGTTTGCGCATATAACAGAGGATTTTTTTGCTCAGTTTTTTTATGCATAAAAACACAATTGTGTTTTGTTTTTGATTTTATTTCCATTTTTGAAATACCTTCATAGTCCCCCCCCCCCCCGCATACCAGCAAGACCAGCATATGTTGTGTTTTATTCCCATGCTGGTGCATTGATGCTGGTTTTTTCAGTAGGGACAGCATTGATTTTGGATGGTCTGCAAAAATTGCTAAATACATGTCATAAAAGCTGACCAATTAGGTTGTGACCTTGTTCTTATGCCTTTAGGTTCAGTTTGCTGTAAAAAGGCCAGTGTCAACACTAAGCGAACCGGTATATTTTTTTATTTTTAATCCGGACCAAAAGAATAAAAAGAACCGAACGAAACACGCCCTTAATGCAAATCTGACTAAAACATGGGATTTACATTTATATAAATATTTACCCAGACTGCACTTTATGGAGACGTCTGTTAAAACATTGATAAATAAGACATCTACCCTGTCTCTACAAGGCGTCGACTTGCACATTTCCCACTCTTTAATGGTCAGTCTTAAACATAACGGTATAAGACTATATACAAAATATATACAAAATGTAAGGTTTCTGTGTCTAGCATGTTTTATTTACAGCATGCAAATATGTTTCATATATATTCAGCGTTTGTAATTAACAGGCAAAGCAGTCTACTCTATCCAACCAAACGTCTGGTTACAATTATCAACTGTTTTTATGGCCCATTGGTTATAGACCTAAATGTTATCAACATGAGCATCAAACACCGACACCCCAGAATTAAAATTTATTTTACAGCTCTCGGGACAGAGGATTCCAATTCGTTTCAATTAAGCTTTATTGACTTTAACTGTGTGTGTAATAAAAAGAATAAACAATCTTATCATGATGGTTGCTGTTAGGAATAGGAACGTTTCTCTCTGTACCGAAATGGAAATATACTCCATTATCCGAAAGGATCCAGAACCCTGTGTCATAATGAATCACTATGGTTACGTCGGCCAGTCATGCTGGATGTGGTGCACGGGTCACACACTGTGCAACAGCTGCCGATACTTTATTTCCCACAATGCACAAGGAGAGACAGAGGTCACAAAACATACCGGGAACATCAAACTGTTGCCGTGGTGACCCTCCCTTTTAATCCGGCAACTGGAAAGTTTGACTTGTGATGGAGGTTTAAGATTTTTGCGCTACAAAGATTCATTGTATATTCAACCCAATTTGTATGCATCTATAAATACGCTCATCCACTGACTTTGAATTGGGGTAAAATTGAGATTCTATGGTGCCATCTAGTGTTGGGAAGAAAATGCATCATGTGTAAACAACAATTCTTGACTATTTGAGACTTTGGCAATATTTTAAGATTCTGGATATTGTAAACATCACTTTTAACCCTTAAATGCATGAATGTTTCATCAATCATTACATATTTGGGTGTTTATCATCCCGGAAACTATGCCAATTTCGACACTGCAAATAATGACTTTCTTACTGAGTATTTTTGTCTTGTTTTCAGTAGAAATATTAAAAAAGTTTTTTTTCTAGATGAGCAAAATGACCTTAGAAAATAAGTCTTGTTTTTAGACAAAAAATATACAATTTAAGTGAAATATTGTGCTTAAAACAAGCTCAAATATCTGCCAATAGGGAGAGGAAAAAAAATCGTGAAATAAGATTTCTTTAAAAAAAAAAAGACTTAATTCAAGCAAAAAAATTCTCCCCATTGGCAGATAATTTTGCTTGTATTCAGCACAAATTGACTTAAATTGTATATTTTTTTTCTAAAAATTATCTTAGGTAATTTTGTGTATCAAGAAAATACATCTTGATTTAAGAATTTTTTGATATTTCTACTAAAATAAGACAAAAATACTAAGTAAGAAAGTCATTTTTTGCAGTGTACACTGCAAAAAAATGATTTTTAAGAAAACATTTTCTTAGTATTTTTGTCTTGTTTTCAGTAAAAATATCTAAAAATTCTTAAATGAAGATGCTTTTCCTTGATGAGCGAAACGACCCAAGAAAATAAGTCTAGTTATTAGAGCAAAATATCAAATTTAAGTGATTTTGTGCATAAAACAAGCAAAAAAATCTTGAATTTTTCTTGAATTTAGTGTTTAAGAAAAATTTTCAAAAATGTTTTGGTCTAAAAATTTGACTTATTTCTTGGGTCGTTTTGCTCATCAAGAAAAAGTGTCTTAATTTAAGAATTTTTAGATATTTTTACTGAAAACAAGACAATTTTTTTTTTCTTAAAAATATTTTTTTGCATTGTATTAGTATAAAATGTAGTCCATTAACAATTACAGAATGAAAAAATAAATCATATGTCAATACATTTTGACATTTTATTTCAAATAGATTCCAAAAATATACAATGTTAATTATACACTACTGACATCCTGGGTCTCTAAAGACCTGAGGTACTGTACTGTATGCATTAAAGGGTTAAAATATAATTTCCACCTGCTGTAAAATGTTTTGTTATATAGCTCACTTGCAGAGAAAGTCACTTTAAACAAAAAAAAAATACCCAGAAATTGCATATTTATAGACTAGAATATCCTCTTTTAACCAATCCCAGGTAACATTCACCCTGGCAACACCCTAGCAACTACCAAAGACAATCTAGAACATTAACTAAATGTATGGCACATGTTGATCTTGATGATGAGTAAGTGGACCAATAAGCTTAGATGTTCTTTAAACTCATCTATCAAGCTTAACAAGTTTGTTCTCCCTTCAAACTCATAATGATGCCCCAAAGGCCTCTTCTGTTCACTACAGTAAGAGAGCAGTAAATTTATACAGCCCACCAGCCATATAAACTGAAATGCATGTACAGCCAAGAGAAAGACTGATTTAATCGAGGAGGATGAGGTGTCCAGAACAGTTGGTCAGGTTTAATAACCTCCCTGTTTTTGTGACAGGATGGCGGGTGGGCAGGCAAACCCATGGCATGTTTATTCAGGGCATGTCTCTTTGTAATTGAATGCTGAAATAATATGCATCCGTGCAACCCGATCAGTCAAGCACGGCAGCTGGACTAGTGTCTCTAGCAGGGTTGTGCACATTCAAAATTAAACTTTCGTGTTTTGGCTACTAAATACAATTTAATATCCTGTGGGCCAATCCTATTTGAAATACAATCCAATGATTACATTATGATTTTTGTCCAGCCCTGGTGTTAATAAAGAGATTTTTTCTGGAAAAACATGTCACATGATGTCCATCAAACCAGTAAGTGTGTGATTTTTGGACGACAGTCTTTCCATATACTGACAAACCCGAGGCTTTGACGTAAAACCATAAACATCTGTTCCATCTGTAAACATTACTAATACTGTCACTATTCCCATGTGCAAATGTTTTCCTGTATGTACACGTCTGCATGTAGATGTTTCTCACAAGTTTTAGAGCAGTAACCTCGTGGGTGGGTCGCAGAGATGGGGTCAGGTCAGGTTAGGGGTCACTAGCCCATATAAATTGTTTAAGAGAACAGTATAGGAGGAAAGACGGTTGAGATTCAAGTCCCTGAGAGATGTTTGTCCCTACAAGATGAACTTCCAAGACTCCATGTTTACCCAAGCTGGGAGTAAAGAGGAATCTGCTTGTTTGGTGATAGTTTCTCTGTTGACACATTCCAATGTTCCTGAGACTGATTTTGCCTTGACAGGCAAATCAGATGACAGACTGTGTTGTGTGGAAAATCAACACTGATATTATATATTATACAACAGTTCTTTCTGGTTCTCGAATCTGATTGGCTAAGAGCTATGCGATATTGTGCTGATAACGGCACTGTAACCGCATCACCTTCATAAAGCAACATTCCCTTAAAATATGGCAGGAATATTGGAACACAGCTGATACAGGACGTCATTTATACAGTTTACAAAATCAAGTAGCCACAAGAATGAGGAAGGGCAGGAGCCCAAGGGAAGAGATGCTAGTCTCACGTCTTAGAATAGGTCACACTGGTTTGAACACAACATTGTATAGAATAGGAAAACATCCCACTGGTTTATGCACTGATTGTAATGTACAAGAGACAGTTAAACACATACTTTTAGACTGCACAAAATATGAAGAAGATAGGGTAGAATTAAAGACACATATAGACGAACAAAGTATGACACTTGAGCTGTTATTAGGGGAAACATCTGGAAAAATACACAATTTACTTATTTTATTTTTGAAAAATACTGGGTTAAGTGAAAGAATTTGATAGGGTTTATTTATGTAATTATTAGTATTATTATTATTATTTTTATTATTTTTTTTTTTCTCTCTCTTCCGTTTATGTCATTCTAATGCCCACACTCCAGTCTAGTAGGTGGCGGTAATGCACCTTTCAGTCGAGTTGCCAACCGCCATTAAACCCGAAAGAAGAAGAAGAAGAACCGCATCACCTTTCGTATCATTCCGCCACCTAGTGAATGGAGGTCCTAAGCAGGCTCATCTCTGAATGGAAAAACACAGACGCGCTGTTTTGAATCACTCTCCGTGTGTCTCATTAGTTTACTAGCTCATAAATCAGTCTGTGAATCCCCAATCGGAAGTAATTATTCTGTCAAAGATCAGCGCTCTTGGATGTTACGTTAAAGTTAATGGGAGAAATGTCTTGTCACATCGTGTGGACGATTAACACTTGGAAAGAGGAATATAAACACTCGTTTTTTTCTGGAGCTATATCTTTTATCAGAACGCGAAAACACCGTGGAACTGCAGGTAAGCACCGCAGCTTTTAAATGTGGACATTGATCATTTACTTTATCGTGATGTGACTACTAAAACATGTTATGAGATATCGCCACTGGTATATTTATAAGCAGCATGCAAAAACATCTCTCTGACACTTATAAAAAAACGTTTTGTATAGTACTGACAAGAACAAAGTTTAATAATAATAATCGAGTGCTCGTATCGCGTTAACAATAAATGAGAAAGCAATAGTAACGTTATACAAGTATAGTTTTATTAACTTTTACCTCGCGCCAAAACAATAACAACACAAAAGACACTAAATATGAATAAAAAAACAAGTAATCGTTTGATAATGACACCATATACTGCTGATTTGATCTCATTTTGACGATCATAAACAAACAAGGCCAACATGAGAGCCAGGGTATCTGTCAGAGATGTAGCCCAGAGAGGGCGGTGGTCAGCGGGGCGAGTGAACACTCACGTCCGCTCATGCTTTGGTTCTCATTCGTACCGAATCTCAGTAAGCACTCGTTCAAACAGGCGCTATCTTTACTAATCGACTGCAGATTTAAATATAATACATATACATTCTCGACTGAACTAATCTTAAAACTACACTTTGTGACCAAGAAACGGTAATATAAAGAAACGGCTTTACCGTCCATTGAGTTGTTATGAGCTTCAAAGCAGCCGAAAGTTTTACCTGTCATTCTGGCCGCCCTCAAATCCGTGGCGGAAGAAGTAGTTCTCAAACAAAGAGGCTTTTAAAATAACTCCGTTGTTGTTTTTTAGTTTTCGTTTTTCAAACGTGTGCCGTCGAACTGTTGTATAAAAGCAATATCGCTCTCGGAGTCGTGTGATATAGCTCTATATCATCACGGCTGTGATTGCCTCCGGCACTCGGCCTACGGCCTCGTGCCTCTGGCCTAATCACAGCCGTGATGATATAGAGCTATATCACACTCCTACTCGAGCGATATTGCTTAATTAATAATATGTCCTTGTAGCTCAGTTGGTAGAGGATGCAAAATGTTAGGTCATGGGTTTGGGCCGAAGGCAATAAACAAAAACTGCTGATACTATGCGTGATTTAAAAAAAAAAAAATGGCACCCAAGAAAGCAGCTGGAGCACAAATTTAGTGTAAAACATTTTTTTTTTTTTACTTTAAATTGCATTTCTAGCGAGAAATTATTATTGTAGGGATTGGTTATCACAAAGGTACTCTGTTTATAATTCAAACAGAATTCCATTATGCTGCCTAAAATGGAAAGAACCTATATGAGGATATATGTATATATGAAACCTGTATGCAGCTTATAAACACATATATGCTGCAGCATATATGCCCATATATGCTGGATATATATGATGCATATATGCCACATATAGGAAAGATTGAGGTGCATATAAGTGCATATACAGGCAGTTCTCCTGTATTGCTTTATTATATCCACATATAAGCCCTATACATACAAGATATGTCTCCTATATAGCTCATGTCAGGATCTGGTCATTTTGTATCTCATAATGCATCTCACTTTGGCAACTGTCATACATGATGCCTAACTCATATTTTCTATTAAGGCAATAAGTAAGAACTAACAAAAAATATGCAAGAACTTTTGTGCGAACACGTGAAATTGGTATTACATGTAATTGACATGTTCTGGAATTTAACTATGGCCATTAGAGGAAATGAAAAGCTATGATGTTTACACGTCTTCCTGAAACATTTACAAGGTTAATTATTTCTTGTATAAAGATAGTTATATAGGTTCTTTCCATCCGAAGCTGCCTTCATGTCTCCGAAGTCATTGCCTCATGAGGCAGTGTGGCAACAAGTCAGATTTTAGCCTTAAAGGAAAACACCACTGTTTTTTTTATATTTTACTACAGTATGTTCTCACCTCAACGTAGACAAATTGATGCATACCTATATTTTTCAATGCGTGCACTTAAAGCAACACCAAAGAGTTTTTTTTTTACCTTAAAGTAACGTTTCCAAAAAAGTTTCAGTGGTTCATCCACTCAAAACAGGGTGAATGGCACTTTCACATTCGCTTTGCAGCCCTCTATCGGCCAAAACCGCACTAAAGAAGTTTCCAGCCGTCGGGTAGTGGTCCTGTAGTTCGAGTGAAAACTACAAAAACTTGCTTTACGGCAGACCTTCAATCCAATCAGAGCCAGCTATGCAGCAGTATTTACGACAGTGGTAATGAACAATTACGCTTCTAACCTGTAGGGGGAGCAAAGAGCAATAAGTCTTTGGTGTTGCTTTAATCTTTGTACAGCGAATCGTGAATGTGTTAGCATTTAGCCTAGCCCTCATTCCTTAGGATCCAAACAGGGATGAATTTAGAAGCAAAAAAATGAGAAAACAATAAAAATGACATGGAAAAGAAGGTTGTGCCACAGCCACATAACACTATTTATAGAAATTTGTGCGAGTGACATGAAAAATAATACATATGTGCTGAATTTCATGCCATGGACACAACTAAATTAATCAAATTTTTCGTGACTATAACACAACTTTTTGTGAGATCATGTTGGTGCTGTCCAGTGGTGTAGTGGTGTCTGGAGAAGTGGGTATACTCTTAATTTATGCCCCAGTAGAAGTGGGTATACTCTTAATGTATGCGCCCAGTAGAAGTGGGTATACCCCCTGCCATTAAATAAAGAGGTGGGTATACTCCGTATACCTGCGTATACCCTGCACTACACCACTGGTGCTGTCACAGGTCAAAAAACATGATATGTATTATAAAACTCACAGTGATCACACCAGGCTAAAACTAAGAAATCAGTTTGTATGTATTAGGCTATAGAGTGAGGTGCGCTCATAAAAAGTAGACCCTAAGACAAAATAATGTCAAGCTATTTCTTATGAATATGAAAAGGAACACGCACATTTTTATATAAATAAGTAAACTTTATGTTGCAGGCCATTGAGGCCTATAAGTCCGACCCACAAAATGAAAATGAAGGAATAGTAATTTTTTAGACATTAGTGCCCCCTAGAGGTCAGAACAGGAAACGTAGATAAAATAATTTGACTTTTACAGCCTGTTTAGATTTGCACAGCAACAACATGTGTGTCGACTTCTCTTTATGAATCCTAACCTTCTGCTGTAAAAGCACCCAGTATTTGAAACAGTGTTCCCTATAAGGTTCCTATAAGATCTAAGGGATCCCATTTAAGGTACTTGAAGTTCATCTGGTATTTTTTCATGGAGCATAAAAGTGTTATTTTACTGTTTTTTCTATGTTTTACTGTATCATTCAGCATGCTACTGGCAAATGCACAAAATCTTTAAATGACATAAATTGATACATGCAAGTACATTTATTTTATGTAGTTGGGTATGCAGAATGCATTGTGTGCAGTGGTTGGCACAGGGTAGCCTAGATCTTAGGTCCTTTAACTCGTCCCCAGTTTTTTTTCCCACTCTAAAATAAATTTTTCCATTCTTTTGTTCATTTAACAGAGTGCAGTGTTAAATTAATTTTTGTTTTAGATTGCAGGTCACACGGCAGGGGATGTCAACTATAATTGTATCTAATCCTGTTTTGCTCAGATTTGTTTCAACGTTTTTTTCCCCTCACACATGAGTTATTTGTGTGAGATGATTCTGTTTTCTTTCCTGAGATAACAGCCGCTGATGTGAACAACAACAGGTACCTTCATTGTCTCTCACTCAAAAAAGATCAACACTGAAATATAATGAGCAATTTGAATGTGGCGATGATGACGCACACGCAACAATATATCAATCTGACCAAGCAGTGATAAGAAATATTTCTATAATATAAACAAAAACATGAACAAGCCTAATAGAGAGCTGCTTTTATTCACAGTGAACCTGTACCACACAGTTTTCAATTGCTGTATGCTACCAAAGTGTTAATATTAGCTGAGTTCTGTGTGAAATATGGTGTTGGGTTTAAATAACCCAGTAACATAATGTTATGAACGAACAAAATGGAAAAACAAAATTGTAATACCACAACATAAAAGGTATTGTTTAAAAAAAAAGCTAAATAACTAACTTAACAAAACAAAAAAAGTATTTATATTGTGATAAAATTGTCCATCATGATCTCACAGGAATTCGTGCTTACAATATTTTACGAGTTGACTAATTTGTATGAATTTGTACAAAGTTGTTTTTACAAAATTATTACAACTATTAGAAAAAAAAACAATAATGGTACCCCATCTCTAAACCCACCCATAAACCCAACGTCAAAGCAGCAAAAGGAAATAGTACCATGTAAAAAATGCTGCATTTTTCTCAAATCAACATTTTTATGTTACTTTAACTTAAACAATTTCAATTTGTTTTATGTTATGTCAACTTATAACAGGTCAAATAGTAAAAATAGTAGGTTGAATTGACTTGCAGAACCAAGTTATTTTTACTTACTTAACATGCTGCATTTTACAGTGTACAGTAAATTTGGTCATGCGATTTTCTACAAAAATACATATAAATTGCAATGTGATAGTGTTAGAGCTGTCAGGCGATTACTTGCGATCTATCGCATACAAAGTAAAAGTTTGTGTATGCATAATATATTTGTGTTTGTACTGTGTAATTATTATGTATATAAATTTGTGTATGTATTTATATTTGTATATATTTTATATAATGTATAAATAAAACAAATTTATATATATACTGTATATATATATATATATATATATATATATATATATATATATATATTTTTTTTTTTTTTTTTTTTAATCAAATTTTTACATGTATGTGTCTATACATGTATGTACATATAGTGCTGTGCAAAAGTCTTAGGCCGCCATGCCACAAGATTTGTTGTTTTGCAATGTTATAGTGATCATATATAATTGTTTCTCAGTCTCTTTAAGAGAATACATCCAGGAAATGTGTATACTGTAGTATTAAAAACTGTATAAAAATGTAAACTGATATGTCAAGTTTTTAGGATAAACTCCCCTTCCACTTGAGCAATAGCAGGAAACTGCAAGATATCTTAAACCTAAATAAAATTAAATCCTAATTTTAAAGAAATTTGTCTTTTTATTTCATTCTGCTCAAAAACGCTCAAAATGTGTTTAGTGCCATGAGAGGTCACACTAAACACTGACGATGCCTAAAGAAGACATTTAGTCCAGATTTATTTTATTTTTTTACATATTTTTCTGTTTGTACATTAATAAAATAGATAGAAAACTTAAAACTTCTAAGACAATAAGTCTGGTGGTGGTGGCCTAAGACTTTTGTAATGTGTATGCATATATGTACATATAAATTTAAGAAAACAATTTATAATATATATATTATATAAATGTATATATATTATAAATTGTCGCATATATGATATTTCGCATATATGAGTTTTTGTTTGCATAATGTATGTGTGTGTACTGTGTATAACGATATATATATATATATATATATATATATATATATATATATCGTTATACACAGTACACACACATACATTATGCAAACAAAAACTCATATATGCGAAATATCATATATGCGATTAATCATTTGACCTCCCTAACAATGTCTAAAACCAAAGGGTAAGGAAAGACCATCAGAGGATATCTATTGCATCAACCTTATTTATGCTAGATAAAGCTTTGTATTCTTTTAATGTATGCTGAACAGTGTTGGGAAGGTCACATTTGTTATGTCAGATATAGTTTTATTAAAAATACCGAGAGCCACCAGAGGAACATTTTGTGTGAACTGAGTATAATTCAAAACACCTGAACTCACTTCACATACACCTTAACACCTTTTTAATTCTTTATAAAGGAGAGCAATCACATGCACCAGACGTACAAAGTGCTCAGCTGGGACTGAATCAACCTGTAAAGTGTGTGCGCATATGTCAGCTTCAAAGCAATGTCAAGATATTATTGGAGGGCGTTTTAGGACTCTGTAGGCCTTTGGAATTCCAAACATCTAATCAATTTGTCGCCTGCGTGTTTATTCCTAAATTTAGACATCCGATTCATTGTTGTCGAAGCGCAGGACCCAGACGTCGCTTAATTTCCCTGAAGGTCTTGACCTGACACTTGTTCAGGTTGGCGTTATGCACTCCGTTCAACAACCTGTAGTAAACAACCTGTTGCAGTAATATCAACACGATCATTTGTCGTAAATCAGGCCTATTTACAAGGTGCTTTAAGCACCTTTGTTTCTGAAGAGCGTTGTTGACGTGTTCAGGGAGTCAGATTCTCACCAGCTCCTTCCTGTTTTTCCAAACGAGGTCTTTGTTTGGTCGCAGGACTCCCAGCTCCACGGTTCTCAAGGGAGTGATGAGGATTCGTGCCTGAGAGAAGCACGGAGCAGATCCGTGTTATCAGAAACCTCTCTCTCTCTTTCACTTATTCTAGGTCTCTCTCTCCCTCTATCTCGCCATGCTTTGTGTACTGCTAAGGTCATGGTCACCCATGTGAAGAAGAGAACAATAGCAAAAATGTATCGTATTATAGAAGTGTGAGAAATTTTCAACTTTAGTTCCAAAAATAACTAATTGCAATGTAATTAGTTTCTAGTGTTCCCGTAATTGGTAGAACATTGCGTTAGCATTGTAGAAGGGTGTGAGATTAAATCCTAAAAATGGTGCACTAAATGTTCACTCATTCATAATCATAGGGGAACGATTTTTAGACATTTTAAACATCACTTATGTAGTTTATCTATATTGAACCATAAGTGTTGCTATAGTATTGTTTAAGTACCACTTATGGTTCTACAGAGGTGCTATGTAGCGCTTAAAATGGTTCCACTATGATTACAAGCTTTTGGTTCTTTTAGCACCATTTTTTTTTTATTATAGGGAACACACATAGTGATAATATCTATATATTAAATGCATTGTAAGTCACTTTGGCATTTGTCAAATGCATAAATGTGATGCAAATGGTTCACATGACGCAACAAACACATATTTTAAAAACACAAACAACACACACGACACTCCGAACAACTTATTTTGAATTTGCGCCCCTCGGATGAGCAGTTACCAGCCACCAGGGTCAATTTTTTTTTATTAAGATTTATATGTCATCTGAATAAATAAGCTTTATGTAAGGTTTGTTAGGATAGGACAATATTTGGCAAAAACTCTGAGGA
Organism: Paramisgurnus dabryanus; assembly: GCF_030506205.2. NCBI lineage: Eukaryota > Metazoa > Chordata > Actinopteri > Cypriniformes > Cobitidae > Paramisgurnus > Paramisgurnus dabryanus. Next base: position 677,404 of record NC_133354.1, on the reverse strand, counting down.
TGCAAAAAAAAGCCTTTAAAGTTCTTCTAATGAAGTCCTTAGCAACCCTAATGTTAAATACATTTTTGACATATTTATGGTAGGAAACTTACAAAATATCTTAATATTCATTAATATTAATATGAGCTATATATATACACATTGATATATTAATTGAGATATATAAATAAATAAATAAATAAATAAATATATATATATATATATATATATATATATATATATATATATATATATATATATATATATATATATATATATATATATATATATATATATATATATATATATATATATATATATATATATATATATATATATATATATATATATATATATATATATATATATATATATATATATATATATATATTACTTTAATAATTATTATTTTGATGTTTTATAAACTGTATTGTGTACAATTCTTACCAGATTTTGAGAATTAAGGCTGTAAAAACCAAGCTAAAGTCATTTTTTTTTGTTATTTACTGTTTTCTACATCCTCCTATAATGTAGGGAACATTATGTGAAAACATAACACTGATGTCTTTAATATTGACCAAGTAAGGTCAAAGATTGAATCAAGGAGTGAAATGTATTCATTATTTCTTAATAAATTATGATACTTTAGCCTGGATTACACAGACAGGGTCACATAAAATAATAAATCATAAAACGCTTATTGAGTTTTTAATGAGAGTCAAAGGCCAAGCCATGAAGTCAAAGGTGTCTCATACAAGAGCTCATTCATGGCCTACGGAGGAAAGAATCTCTTTGCCTGTTGAGGAAACAATGCATAAAAAAAGAAGGAAAATCCTTAAGAAAAACATGAATGGGTCTCCAAAAATAAGCACACTGACAGGAAGACTTCTGTCCATACAAATACTAAGTGGAAATGACTACATTTATGCTGTTTTATTTCCTTTAATGACCCACATGAAAGTCAGATCACCTTTAATTATTTAATATAGCACTTTACATTTTTGTAATAATCTATTAGAGAAAGAAACTTATATACCATCAAGTAAGTTGATTCAGAAAATGTTAACATAAAAAAAAACATATTGTCATAAATGTCATGTTTTATCTTTTATATATATTTTTGCACCAAGGCAGAAGTTTAGTGAACCATGATATGGTGGTGACGGAGGCGAGTAGTTTTCCTAAAGCCTGTGACGTGTATCAGTTGACAAATTCCAGCCGTTTTTGAATCCTGTCCCAGGGGCAGACACAACAACAACAGGAAGAAAGGCAATTTTCACAGGTGTCAGGAAACACAGGAAATAAACACATGGGATGCTGGGAAACAGCCTCATATGAGAACTCTGAGGTGAGGATCTGATGGTTATTAATAGTATGCTATGGATATTTTCAGAGCGCTTGTGTTTAAGGGCATTTGCTCAGGATGAAGATGAGATGTTTAGATACAGATTTAACTGAAGCAACTTTGAACATAAAATATGTTTTCACATGATGTGCTTTAGGTGTTTAACCCTTGTGTGGTGTTCGGGTCTGTGGGACCCGTTTTGAATGTTTACTGAAAGAAAAATTATGCAATTAATTGTTGTTTCAACCTCAGATTCATTGGCCTTGGCTCATTTTCTATGAAGAACATAAAAATAAACAACTTTATAATTAATGTACACTGTACACCCCCCCTACACATTTATATTACATTTGTGGTGTTCGGGTCCACTGGACCCGGGGTTAATAAAAGTGTAAAAATTGAATGTGCTATGAAACTTCACTCTGTTTTTCTCCTACCTGGGACTCCTGTGAGTGCATGAGTGTGTTTGTATACATGTCTGTACATATTTGATGGATGCATGTCAGAGTTTTCTCCTTCTGCTTTTGCTGTAATGCCGCAAGGATACAACATGTTATATGCCGTGCATGAACATTTGTCTGTATCTACTGTCCCAAACACTTTACCTTCTGTCTAACAGGAACCATTCTACATTTTACCATTATAAAAAATCCATAGTTTTATTGTAGTAAAAGAGTAGTAATCATGGTTATTTGGTATATTGATTACCATTTGTAAAACCATGGGTTTACCACAAATCCTATGGTGTGTGTACCTGCTATTTATCATGTTGTGGGGACCAAATGTCCCACAAAGATGTGTGTGTGAGAGAGAGAGATAGAGTGAATAATAGAGAAAGTAAAATATTATCCATGTATTTTCATCATTCTAAGTTGTGGCCAATAGCAACACATTGTACTTCAATGTGTGTGGACCAGATGGACACAGTATATGTGTATAAAATGCAAGAAATGCATACACAACACAGCTACACATTAAAAATTTGCTTCTTATGTGTTGTGTTGGCTGGCATGAACAGGTTATGTGTTTAGTGTGGATGATGTCTTATGATACGGCATCTGTTCAGTTTGGGGCCTGTGTTGTGTAGACTGACACAAATGTGTACAATTTCAAAAAGTTCAAATAATTAAACATCAACAGTGATGAAAAACTTTGTTTCATTTATACTTATTTAAGATAAATATGATTTTTCCCCCAATATCTGGATCAGAATAGAATTTTCTTCTTTTATTTCATATTACCACAAAAACGAATGGCACTTTAGTTTATAAATAGTCCTCTACCAGTGGTAAATGACCAATATTAACCATAAATTCTGTCTATATTACTTGCAATAAGGCTAAAGTTAACATCTGTAAACAATATTACATAAATTTGTATGAATGCATTGGTTTAAGATACTAATAATGCTCTGGGTCCACCAGACCCACAAACATCGTCTATATTATAAAAAATATGAACACCACACAAGGGTTAATGTAAGCCATTGGCTATTTTGCTTGGGGCTTGTTGTCACAAACTCTATATTTCAGCAAAGCTTTTCTTGTCATTGAATAAAGCCTTGTTTTCCCATCACTTTATAGTTGTTGTAAAATTGTGTCTGTAACTATTGTTGTATTTTTTATACTACAATATTTTTCTTTAGTAGAGTCATTTTGTAATAGCCATAAAGAAGGACAGCATAAACATACATTCAGGCAATAGGCGACAACGTAAATAAAGCAGATTTGACTGAAACATTCAACTGTGTACCTATAGGACAGATATTTCTCATAAATGAAAGGTCTTGGCAGTTTTGTCACATTTTGTTATACTGTTTAGTCATTTCAATTTAGACATTTCGCAGACACTTTTATCCAAAATTATAATTTATAATTATTGAATGTATAATTATTTTTTATCAGTATACTGTATGTGTATTCCCTGGGTTCAAACCGATGACCTTTTGCATTTCTTTTGCAATTGCCTTTTTTTCACTTTATATTGTAATAAACTTCCCAAATCAGCAGCCGTTTGGACAGCTACACACCCGAATGTGGCAAAAAAATGAAGGCTTGCTTTTTTAACCTGTTAACCTGAGTCCCGTTTCTGAACTCCCCACAAACAATATCATAACCAAACTAAAATAGATATAGTTTATGAAGTCTTTGCACTAAAAGCATAAGTTTGGTCTCATTTGAAAGCAGACACTTGGAAGTTTATTAAGGGGTTAAAATGAGTTACTGTCATAATGAAAAACGTTGTTAGAGCTTAAATTATACTTTTGTAAAACTTTTCTTTACAAAAAGAGTCATCCATCCATTACAACTGTGCAAGAAAGAAACCAATAGATTGTGTGTTTTTCATAGAATGATATCTCTTTAATTTAAATATCATATAAACAGAAATAAGAATTAATATTATGTCCATCAAAACATCACCTCATAATACAACACAGATTAAAATATACAGTACATAACTTAAAATCATCTCCTCTGCCTTAATACAAACAATACAGAGCCATGTGGTCAAATGTGTGATGTCATATCAGTGCTTTGAGCCTCATACATAAATGTTTTTGTCATTATATAAATACTGCTACATACTGTAATATAGTCATGATGTAATGTGTATAAACTGTGATATTCATATGATCATTGATTGGTTGCATAAAAATATCTGTGTCCTATAGTGTCCTATAACTATAATCTGTTATTTTTCAGATTCAAATTAGACCAATTTACCTTATGACTTTGAAGAAAAGTATTAGATGACTATCCTGTAAGACTTATGCAGTGTGTGTAATTCATGTAGGCATATGACAGTGGCAGATATGCATGCAGTTGGAAACGCTTTGGATTGAAGACATAACATGTCTGTAAAATATATCTGTAAGATATACCACATAAAACAATATAATCATCATCATCTTCAAAACATATTAAAATATATCAGTTTGGTCCTTTAATTTATTTTGCTACATGTACACTGTTTAAATGAAGATTAGTCAATTGCTGTCAGCGAGGGGTGAGGAAATTACGAGCGGATGATCTGTCGCTGTTGGTATCTGATCTGGAGTCACCTGAGCCCAGCTCATTACCTGTCATATAAAACAAAATCAACAACTTATTGAAATTTTTTATGGGTGTCAAAAAAATTAATCACGATTAATCGCATACAAAATAAAAGTTTGTTTTTAATATATGTTTTAATACATAATATATGTGCACTGTGTGTAATTATTTTGCATATATAAATGCAAACACATTCATGTATGTACTTAAGAAACATTTACATGTATATACATTTGATATTTTATATTAAATAAACACTTTAAAAATTATTTTAAAAAAATTCTTACATTTATACATGCATGTGTGTATTTATATATACATAATAATTACACACAATAAATACAACAAATATATTATGCAAACACAAACATTTCTTTTGTATGCGATTAATCGGGATTAATCTTTTGACAGCCCTAATTTTTACACTTGTTTATACACAAAAACTTGTATAATAAAAAGCTTACCTTCGCTTTCCTGGGATTTAACTTTGGCCATTTTAGCCAAAAATTTAAAAGACAAACAAGCTCCAGTTTCTCTGTCACAGAGTCCACCTGCTTTACAGTTGCATGTTTTCCTGCATTCGATACCGTACGTTCCATACATGCAGTCTGTTGAGAGAAACCCAAACACATCAACCAGGATTTCATGCTTTATTTAACAACTAAGTTACAGGATTTGGCTAATTTGTTGCAGATAATCACTGTGACTTGCATTCAGGTTTCAAGTTGAACACTTTAACGTCATTAGGCTACTTTACCACTCGCCGTACTTAAAAATATCCTTCATTCCTTATCCTGTGTTTTTAAATGTGCATCCCATTAAAGTAACCATATCTGAAAAGTATCAAATGCACTTAGATCTTGCCGTAAACTCACAATTAAATGCTAGACTGTGTATAATTGGTGTGTAAACAGAGTGTTTCCCTAATACAAAGCAATGACTGTTCATTTACCATCTCACGTTGATCTTACATAATACATTAGGCAATAATTTAAGGGGCCCTGCAGAAAAGGCACTCAGGGGTTGCGTCTTCATTAGTCAATATTGTGCCAAAACCAAACCTTTTTTAACCTTTAAAAGAAAGGTTCTTAAAAAGGTTTTTATTGGTCTCTATGATTCCATAAAGAACTTTCCACATAACTTTTCATTTCTTTCAGCACCAAATGCTCTTTGTATTGAACGTAAGAAATGGTTGTTTTGGTTTCTTGAAGATCCCCCCAAAAATGGTTCACCTGCAAATTCTATATTTATATATAATTACATTTATTTATTTAAAATGTTTCCATTGTTAAAAAACCCTCTTTTACAAATATATGAATTTATATTATTGCTATCATTCAGTTAATTTTAACTCATATGTAATCAAATCATCTAAGCTTTCTTGCTCTCACTACCAAATGTTTTGTTATACCACGACAAAATCGTAAATATGTTGCATGTATAATTTTTTTTTATATAATATGTGTGAAAGGTTTAGCTGAATATAATATGATTTTAATGTTATTTATTAAATACAATAAGGTCAAAATCTATTCTAACAGCAGGTGCATTAGATTTTCCCACGCTACCTTTACAGATGCCATATTCATCTCCATAATCATCCTCATCTTTGTAGAAGTCACAGAAGAGCCCCGGTCCGCACTTGACTCCGTGCATCCCGGACACGGTTCGGTAACAGTGTTCTCCCCGTCCCGCGGCGCAGACCTGGCAGCATCCGCAGTCATCCAACACCGTGCGCCTGCAGCGCTGCGTCGAGCCGCACATTGCCGCGTTACATTTCTCCGGACAGTTCACTGCGTATTTACCAGCCAGACCCCAAGCGTCAGCATCTCTGAGCATCAAGAAGATAAACACTGTAATTGCGTATAAATGCATGACTTAATTCGATACTCAACACACTGTGTGCGATCCTGAGCTGTTGCGCACCGGGGAGGAGCTGCGCTCTTCTTAGATGTGATTGGGAATTAGGCAGGCCGGGCTGCATTGCTGTCAGCTTTAAACAAGTTTGTTTTGCACATTGAATGCCATCGTCAATTTCCTCAATCCGGTGTTGTTGTCTATTTGCCAGTCTCCCCCTCTTTCTTGTTTTAGAGATCCGGCGTGGAAGTGGAATTAGAGCTTTGCTGCCATCCAGGAATTGAAATTCGTGCATAATGATGTCATTTCAATCCTGGAGTTGTTTGTTTGAAGATGCCCTCCGTGACCCCGGCGGTTCCTGGCTCCTGTTCTGACCCGTGTATAACACGATTTCACAAATGAAGCAATTAACTCTTATTAATATACAATTTTTTTCCCCAAATTTCTCGTCTCCCCTACAGTCCTAAGTGATGCTTGATTGTATAATACAATGTTGCTACAATAACACGACCTGTCAAAATTCACGACAATCTTCTTGATCTTAAAGCATATAGGCTTAAATATTTAACATTTGCTACTTTGAAGAATGCATGACATCACAATGGCACCATGCCACAAAACGTGTTACTTAATGAAAAACTGCAAAGGGTTTATTCACCACTAGGTGGGGTTGACGCTAAGAAAACAGCACAAAAGTCCTCTCGTTGCAATAAAGATTAGTTTTCGATTAAATTGCTAACCTGGACAACCAGGTATACAGTCTGACCAGAATTGAAAATACGCAAATATTTATGCAGAAATCTTCACCTATATTTTTAACACAAAGAAGCATCAAAACATATAAAACGATGAAACATCTGTTATACATACATATAAACATGTTTATTTTGTTCTTATTTTATTTATTGTTAATTTTACAATTTAATTTTAAATTATAAATTATAAATTATTTAACAATTATATAGATACATTTAAAATAAACACTAATTGTACAACTAATTTGCAGTACTTTTTATTATTATTCAGTGACACAAGAGACCTACTGCATAGTCACATTAGGTCTAACATTTTGTGCCAAAAAATTAAATAAAAATAAATAAAAAATCAGTTTTGCATAAATGTTTGTGTTTTTCAAACATTACGGTTTTTTTTTTGTGTGTTTTGTTATCCGAATAAAAAGTTAAACAAAATGTTTTGCATAGAGACCACATTCTTTTTATGTACTACTAAATAAAAATAAATAAACTGTACTTTACCTGACAATTTTTCATTTTGAAAATAAAAAGTACATCAAACACAACAATTTCTATCATACACCCCAGTTTTCTAATAATAAAAACTTTCAAAAATACTTGTTAACTTGCACTTAGTGCTTGCAACAGTTTTTTTATTTGTATTTGCCATAATACAACAGTACAATAAAAAACATTACAATTAAACAAAAGTATACAATTATTGCACAATCAACAAGCCAGAGTAAATATTAAATACATTTTAAAAACTAAAAGGAAAAAAGGTTCTTATTTAATTAGCAATATCATATTTGCTTGTTTACTTGTAAACTCGATCTGTTTTTTTACTGTTACAGTTCTTTTTCAAAGTACAGAAATTCTTATAAACTTTTTTTTTTTAATTAGAGAAATATGGTTTGTAGTCAGACCATTTTACTTCATGAATATTACATTTCCCCAGTAAAATCAACATTTGAAAAAGATATTCCTTTTCTTGATCAAGTGTTTGATCATCCAAGTATATTAATATGTATTAGCTGTTAAATAATGTTCAGTTTCTCCAAAATAAATCGTTTCAATTCAACCGAAAACATCTGTGTATGTATGCAATAGAAAAATAAATGTTGTTTCACCTTGACAAAAACAACATGAGTAATCATTTCAGCGCTTGCAACATACAACGGACCCTTTAAAACGTAGTGACGTCACGATATTACGCTGAATGCGTAGATTCCTCCGCTGGACGTCTATTCACGAATCCCTACGCTTGTGTTTTTCATGGCAACAACAGCACACAGCTTGCGGAGCGGTAACCTACTATAAACAGCCTCCAGCTCGAGATTAACCGGCGTTTCGTTCTCGCATTGCGCAACTTCTTTACTCCTGGTGCTGTTTAGTTATCGACAATAGTTTATGGTTTCATTTTAGTGTATATTTTTAGATGTAGATAAGGGATATGTTTTATAATAAAGCAGAGGATTTTCGTCCATACCGGTAGGTTTGAAGCGCCTCGCGGGGGGCAGTTGACACTGGGCGTGAATGACATAAGGAAGAGAGAGAGAGGAACGGATCATTTGGTAAGCTTACATACACTGAATCCTTTGTATTTATTTGAACATTATCCAATTCTGGATCATTAAACAGTTGTCCTCATAGATGTCAGCTATTTTTGTATCTTCACGAGTATCAGCTGATGCAACAATGTAACTCTTGCCCAAGTAACACTACAGTACATGTATGTTGCTGTGGTAACAGATCTGACAGTGGTTAACGCCGTGTTGCGGATTGTTACAACGTGTCTGAACGCATGCTTGTGCAGGGTGAGATCAGATGCATTTGTTGTCTGTAGGATCAGATCTGATACATTCTGGTCTCCTCGGTCCACCATGCTTACAGTAGAAAGATGGCAGTTTGGGTAAGCTAGTGGTTAAGGTGGGCTGGTAAACCAATTGGTTATGGTATCGAAATCATGAATTATCACCACTGGGTTTTTGAGAGCGACATTTAAAGGGCTAGTTTGTTATTTTTCCTCACCCTTATGTCATTTTATGAAATATTTTGTTTATGCAACACAAACATCATTTTTTAAGCAGAATTTTGTTTATGATACTTTATGTGGCTGTTTAGCTAAAAATAGGTTATAGAAATGATGACTTTCATGTGTCACATTTGCATGCATTCAAATATTGTGCTTCAACACTTGCCCTGCTTTTGTAATGGCAATGTTTAGACTGTATACAACTCATTGCTAACAACAAGCATGTACAGTATTGCAAGGTTAAGGATAAGAAAACATTTGGCTCTCTGATATGTTCCTCACAAACCCACATAAGATGAGCTCCATAGACAAGCACATTGGTTTCACATATATTGCCTTTCCTTGGCACAGAAACCACTGACATGTGTTTGATATTTTAAAGTCTGGTGTCTGAAACGCGAGCAGCTCACGCTGTCCGAAAGCTTTAGTTGTCACAGTTGCTTCAGATTAGTCAGCCGCTCGGGCTATTCTGACTGGTTGGTTTGTATTAAAGTCTCTTGTCTTTTTGGGGTGAACTTCAACACAAGGTCAAAAGTGATAGGCAGCTGGCGGTGGAAAAAACTTGGCTGTCTGGCTGTACGCGTGTCTGACTTGATTCAAGCGTCATTCTTCATTGGGAATGACCCTGCGATTCCATGTTTGTTCCCTGCTGAAGTTTTTTTTTTTGGTTTAACAATTTTTTTAGTAAATCATTTTAAATTCCTTTGTTTACTTGCTTAATTGTGTTAATTAACTAGTTATTAACTAGTTATTAATATATTACTAAATTCAGAAAGATCCTATATGATGGGACATGAAAATGTACCATTTTGTAAGAATTACCCTTCTTTTGTTTTGTCCTCAACATATTCGTTTTTTTTATTTTGCAAGTTAAAGGCAGAGTATCTGATTTTGAAAAATGCTAACGGTAGCCTACTAGCACTGAAATCATGATCCCACCCGCCATTCAAATCGTCATCCAAAGCCCTGCCTCCTCCAAAACACATAAACACGCACAGACCAGACGTCCACATCTCATGTCTCATTTTCCAATGAGTAAACATAACCAAAATAACAAACATAAACAACGGCATTAGCTAAAAACACATTTTCGGTATTGTAGATGTAACTGTTAGTAGTATATTGTTACGCTAATTCATTAAGAAAACACAAACTTCATAAGTAACACAATGTTTCATCAAAGTAGAATATCTAAATGAATTTAAATACTATTATATTGCGTATACCTACCTTACCAAAAGCACCCTTTCAGCCCCTTTGCCTCCAGCAGCTGTTTGCATCTTGTGGTAAAGCAGTAAAGGTAACCTGCTTTTAAACCTAGGGGCAACCTTCCATTCTCTCAGATGAAGCCAATACAAAAGTGACTTAAACTGCACTTCATCAACGGGCCGCTAGAAGGGGATTGACTCCAAAAGGGAGTCAATTCCCATAGATCCCCATGTTAAAATGCCCAACTTAATCTGTAAAAAATATGTTTACACTTTACAGCCTGGGACAAAAAGTGATTTTGGTCTGTATTTTTCCCTTCATGACAACTGTGGGGTGGGGGGTTTGTAAGTAACATATAAATTTAAATTATATTAAGCCTTAAAGTTCTGCATAATTAAGGGTGTGGTCACTTGAGTGACAGGTGAACTGCCACTGCTGTCACTAACGCCGAGCTAGGGGTGTGCCTGTGGCTGTGACGTTATTCCTTGTGTCACTGGCAACAAAGACCTTGTTCACACTGTCAGTCCAAATCCGATTTTGGTGCACATCCGATTGGAATCCAATCACATTAGAACGTGTGAGCGGCCAATGAGATTAGATTTTTCCGAATCCGTTTCAGACTACATCCGGAGGTGGTTTGGAATCCGAAAATCTATTTAAGTCTGATCGCATTTGTGTAGCTTTTTGGTTACGTTATGCTGTCACGTTACGTAAACGCAACCCTAGCGCAGACTTTGGAACATTCCATTTCTGATGAATTGATAGGGGTGTTTGGGAAAGTCCATGTATTGGGGAATATAGTTTCTACAACGTCAGACGTCGAGGCAGATTGTTGTGCCACTGTATGGATTGGCGATAATTTGCATGCGATATCATCCGCATCTCATCAGTAAAGCTGGTTCCTTGATTAGAAGTAAATCCCCATCACCTTCTTTTCAGATGGAGCAGCATTTACTACACAAAGCCGTAGTTTACTGACAAGCTGGGCCATATCGCATACATATCACAGGCAATATGTCCGTGATAATTCATGCAGAATTGCCCCAATTGTCAGTGAACTACAGCTTTGTGTAGTAAATGCCGCTCCATCTGAAAGCAGGTGATGGCGATTCACTTCTAATCAAGGAACCGGCTTTACTGATGAGCTGCGCAATGACAATCACATGCAAATTATCGCCCATCCCAAGCGCAACGTCATTGCCATGGAAAGTGCAGATAATCCGGAACAAGGCAGAACGCTACAGGACGCACAGATCTGATCTGAACAGTTGTGATACAAAATATGGACAGTGAGTCTGTCAAATCGGATATGCATCAAAATCGGATTTGGACTGACAGTGTGAACAAGGTAAAAATTACTGGCTCGGAATTGAAATGTTGTGAGACTGACCACGCAGTACAGGTCATTAAGGGCAGTCTCTGGCTGGTCGATCGTTGCATCTCTAATAGGGGTGGGCGATATGACCAAAATCTTCTATCACGATAGGATTAATTTTATATCATGATAACGATATGTATCACGGTAGAGTTTTTTATGTTTTAATAAGGTTTAAATCTTTAATACCATAGAAATGTTCATAATTCTCACAAAAAACATATACAAGCATAGAAAGAAGATAAAAACAAACAAAACTCAAGCTCTCTGAAGATACACAGTCAATAAGAATGATAATAAATAATTTTGCATGTATGTATAGGCCTATATATATTTTTATTTAAGGTAGAAAAGTGATTTAATCAGGAGCAGTGAGAGATTTTTTTCTCAATGCTGTTTGATTAACACGAGTGACAGACAGGAGCAAAATTAGGTAACTTCCCCTTTAAGACCAAAGTCCGGATCCAATACACTGTTACACATGCGCTTTCTCTTTTAGCTGTTTACTTTCTCTTAAGACCTTACTGGTCGTGTTTATGATGATGCTTGCAAAGACGGGAATTTTGACGCATATGTGTATTTAAGGCCAATAAAGCGGGAAAAATGCTCACGAGCTTAATAAGCAGAGGTCGCGCGACTTGCGCGCTCCTCACAGACAGAAAGAGCAGCGGTTGCGCGACTTGTCCGCTCCTGACACACAGAAAGAACGCACGCATACAGATCTGTTGTCTGTGTTTCAATGGCTTAAAATAACTTGTTTTAAAACTGCAGTGCTTAAATACGTGTACAAACGTTACGTTTTCGCGACCACACGCACAGGAGCGTGACGTGGGCACGTAACCTCGATAGAAACGATAGTCCAAAATCTCTACCGGTTGACAAATTTCTACCGGTTAATTTTGTCTACCGGTTTATCGCCCACCCCTAATCTCTAATAATAATCGTATATTCTGTTGCGCTATTTAAAAAAAATGTAATGACTATTTGGATGTATTTACCTCTTTCTTATTATTAATTGCAACATGCAACCTTAAGTTGTCTGGATTTACACCCTACACAATATAAGGAAGACAAAATGTTGTAAACACTTCAGCATGTAAACTCTCTCTTCACAGGCCATGGTCATCATTTTATGAAGTCCTTGTTGTGGTTTTGAAGAATTAGTTAGGGTCTTCTTGGGAAATTTGACACTTGGTCCCACATTGCCTGTCACATAACTGTGATAGCCTTTAGATGCATCGTTTTTATTTTTATACACCATGAAACCGTATAGGTAGCTGGGCCTGGGCGTAATAAATTCTGGGGTGTATGTCTAATCTTTGGCCAGCCAAAGAAGTGCTGGGTCATTTTGCATGTGGATGTTGACCAGTTGGGGGGGGGGTGGTAGCTTAAAGGTTCGAAGGCCACTGGGTTTAACTGACTCAAGACTTTTCAAGCCAAGACCAGGCATGGGTCCAGGTTGCTCAATTCCCAGGCTGCTCATGTCTGGTTTGTGGTCTGAAGTTTTTAGCCTTGAAATGTCATTTTACATTGACCCAATGTACATCTAATTAACTAGATGTGTTATAGTACATTATAAAATTAAAGCTACATTCTGTTTTTTATTTTTTGTTTAATTTAGTTTAGTTTAAGTGCATAACACATCTGTGTTCAAATCTGTCTCCTTACCTTAACCTAATTCAAATGGTAAGCTTCTAATAATGATTTATAAAAGCTGATGGGTATGATAGGTCAGTTTCACATCAATCCATGAAAAGTAAATAACTGCAGGTAAATTCCAATTTTTTAATTTCAAATAGAGATGCCAAGGCTTTAAGATTGTTATGGATTATGAAGGATTATAAAACTGAATGTGTTTTTCCATGCACAGAACATTCAGCACAACAAGACCTGCATAAGTAAACAGCATCATTTCTAATTTAGGAAAGTAAGCCATTTGTAGGATAAATCCCCAACTAAGTGCAAAACAGATTTTTGTGAATAGTTTTGTTATTCTATTTGGTGGCGCCTGTGGTACAGATTATGTTTTTTCTAATTTTTTACTTTATCTCTTCTGCAGCGTTGCTGTTTCAACATAAAAAAGGTACAAAGCTCAAAATGCACTCCAAACAATATTTTCTGTAAAAAAAAACACCCCAAAAACAACTGGCTTGATGGGAAAACAACGCTTAGGTTACTCACGTAACCCCGGTTCCCTGAAATAACGGGAACGAAGCATTGCGTCAGTTAGCTGACGCTATGGGGGAAACTCCTGTTTACTCCGTGACTGAAGCCTATTGGTTAACGTCTGTACAAAGTACAGACCAATGACGTTTGAACCCGCGCGCGGGAGGAACGCGTCCCTATATAAGCGCGGTTCAATCGTCAGGAGCTCATTATTATTCGACTGAAGCGCGCAGCCGAATAACACTCGCTGCGTAGACGTTTGTAGCACGGCAAGAGACGCAATGCTTCGTTCCCGTTATTTCAGGGAACCGGGGTTACGTGAGTAACCTAAGCGTTCCCTTTCAATACGGTTCACTTCGCATTGCGTCAGTTAGCTGACGCTATGGGGGAACGTAATCCCATCACGCCGTGCATACACAACGTACTGAAGTGCCTTACCGGAGAGACACTGCGTGTGGCCCTATACCCGGCATATTCACAGCTTTAAAAGCAAATGTGTAAGCACCATATAAATTGTTGACGCGCACACGGTGGGGTTTTAAACGCACCGGGGGCACATAACATAGCACAAGACGGCGAGGTACGCGCCGCGGCTGTGCGAGATAAGTAAATTCAGAGTCACGTTGGTGAGCTCGCTGAGCGCACCGTGGTGTACACATAAAACGCATGAGCGTGCATGATTGAGCCGAGAGAACCTGCGCTCGTAGGGCAGGGACGTCTAAGCTGTACAATCTGACAACGTAGACGGCGAAGACCAGCCGGCCGCGTAGCAGATATTAAATATAGATATAGATACCCCTGTAGACCAAGTTCATGAAGAAGCCAAACTCGCACAGAGTGGGCTCTATATAGGACATAGCTCATAGAGGGGCGTGAGCCAGTGCGATGGTTTCAACGATCCATCTAAATAACCACTGTTAGCAACAGACATACGTAGTGAGTGATCTGCGAAGCTCACGAACGGCCGATCTGACTATAATATGCGGCAGAACGGTTCGTAGCGTGGGATTATACAGATACCACAATAGTGTGAACCCAGGTGCACCCTCGAGCGCATCGGGATGCATATAGGTAGTATTATAGTGCACAGATCGGTGAGCTTTCCAAGCGCGCCGTAAATGTGTATTGACTATAAATTGCACGGGCACAGGTGAACACTTGAATACATTGTGAATGCATATAGATGAATCAGAGTGTTATAATGCACAGGCCGGCAAGATTCTCGAGCGCGCCGTCATGTGTTCTGATAATAAATTGTGCGCACACGGGTGAACTCTTCAGTGCACCGTGAATGCGTATAGATAAATCAGTGCACACAACGCGCCGTGAATGTGTACAGATATGATTGATGAACGTAACGGTGGGCACCCAACGCACCGTGAACGTACACAGATGAACAACAATGTATGTGTCACAAAGCATAACACAGCTGTGTATACAGGTGAGCTTTCCCAAGCGCATCTTATTGTATACCAAAATGTTATAGCGTGTACATGTGAGCTTCTCTAAGCGCACGGTGGACGCATATAATTAAAACCCATATCGTGCATACAGGTGAGCTAATGGGCGCACCTTTAATGCAACAAACCTCAGTAGTGCGCGAAGCAGGGATGTCGAAGCTGTAAACTGACAACGTGGACGGCGGGGACCAGCCGGCCGTGTCACAATTGTCAAATGAGAAACATCTAAGACCATGCCCATGCTCTAAGACAAGTGAGCATAATTGTCACGGGAGGTGATAACGTCAACGATCCATAAATAGCCTGTATTGACAGGTGCTCTAGTGAGTGATCTGTGACGCAGATAAACAGCTGATCGTCTGATGTACGTCAGACGTATGTGTCATACAGGACCTTGGACAGTTCCAGAGCGCTGTGCCTCGGGCACCGTCCGCATCTGAGAAATGACAGGCTTATGAATAAAGTGAATGGCCAGCCGTAAAAGCATGGTTCGCTGTTACCGCCGCCGTCCGCATCTGAGAGATGACAGGCTTGTGAATTAAATGAATGGTCGGTCGTAAAAGCGTGGTTCGCTGTTATCACGGCCACATAGATATAGGTAGGGGAGAGAGCCGCCGTGCCTCTGTAGTGAGGAGAAAAGTGTTCCACCGGCGATTCGCGGGGGGTTTTGACTTTCAAATGTCACTAGACAGAATGGATCAGACTTTGCATAAGGACGCCTCGTGAAAGGGGTCCTAGCAGCTTGTGTCAATGTGTCATAAGGCACGTAATGTAGGTCGTGTCCCACGGATGCCATCTCCGCACGCCCATCGTAATGGGTTAATATTGGTAGTTTAAGCATGAGATGCGTATCACTCTGATTGAACATAGCTTATAAAGCGATGCAATGAGTTTAAAAAGGAGATGACTCGTCAGCTTGTTCAGGGGGCGAGATCTCAGTCTGGTTCGGTAAATATGAAACCACCGTAGATTGCCCGACCGCATTATCACAATAACACGGTCGAGAGTGCTGCAGTGCTAAATCATCCTCATAATGTACCGTATTCACAGTACAAGGTGATTTATATGAGACAAACGGCGTTCCACGCGCCGAAGGCTGATTGCCGTCGTAAAGCGTGTTCAACCCACAGCAAATGCTGGGCTAGCTCGTAATGACAGCACTTCATGCAGCCGTGTGTAACTTAAGCAAGCTTCCCGGCCGTCAGCTCGGGGCGGGACCTTTGCTTAGTCAAACTGAAGTGGACTTATGAACAGAATGCCACGATATTCAGCTTTCTGAGGCTCGTTAGAGGGGTACGTGTGCCCGTCTTAAACGAGATGCCGCGCGCGTCTGACTGTGCGCGCGCTTTAAGCTTTGAAACTTATTGTGGCGGGTAGCAAGCTCACTTGAGGTTGATATTACCCTTAATATCTCCGAGTATTGGAGCGGAGGTGTGAGCGTCTTCGGATCCGCTAATATAAATCAGCTATATGGCCGAAAAACGTCATAAACCGCTTGGCTGTAAGCCTTTGAGTGGCCGTCCGGAGAGGGCGCGATTCAAACGCTTGGAGCCATGCAAAAGTCTGAGGCTGTCCTTCCTCTAGGAAGAGAGAATAACAGCCGTAAGACCGTGCTCGTTTGCGCCATCAGCATCGTAGCGGAGAAACTGAGGTGGGCTGCGAGCGAATTTGGCAGAAAGGTGTTAGAGACACCGTACAGTCGTGGGGTGTCAATACACAGTATATGGCCAAACCGGGGTCTTTTCGGCTAGCGTCGATAGAATTATGGACAGCGGACCGTGTGTGCGTATTACTGATTGCTTGTCAGTAAGGCGATAAAGTGTTTAGAGACACCGTACAACCGTGGGTGTCAATACACAGTATAGTAAGCACGGAAATTACTCTTTTTAGAGGAATTAAATACCGTTCGCCACTATAGTGAGGTCGCATAGCCGACAGTATTACACAGTATGTTTGGATAAACAGCACACAGAAAACATTACAGGGCAGTCCAGCCGAGGCGCGACATAACCCCTTTTCTCCCAGACAGTTTCGTTCTCTGTTGATGCAGCTGTGCTGCGGAGACCAGAGCTCAGCCGTTCAGGTGCACAAGCCTCAGTAGTGACGGTGACCGAACGGCTCACGGAGCAGAGCAGTATGTCTAGGTGGTTTAATGTCAGACTGAACCCATCGCAGAGAGGAAGTCTGCCGTGAGGCCCGCGGTTTTGCCGTTTATTAAAAGGGCAGAATAACCGGGTATATATATATAAGAATGTACCAATATTCAGCGCACTGATATAGGACGGGACTGAATAAAGGGAGGTATTCGGGCCTCAGTATATTATAAACAAATTCGTTCTGCCTCTGATTCCGTCTAAACCAGAGAGAAATTACCAGGCAGACGAAAAATGAGCTATCTGAAGTGAGATCGGCTCAGGCCAGTAAAGCTCTATAATAAGTGTTTTAGCGCTCCAATAGAGGCGTGTCCGCCTTATCGAGCAGACGAATGAGATCGTGCCGCTCCAGGAGGGGAGGGGCATGAAGCTCTCTTATAATGAGTGTTCTTGGTGCTCCAATAGCGGCGAATCGGCCCTATCGAGCAGACGAATGAGATCGCGCCGCTCCAGAGGGGAGGGGCATGAAGCTCTGTAATCGTTGAACACTGGACAGCTGCATTTAGAGGCAGCGAGCCGTAATACCGCGTGCTAGCTAAGCCGTTAAGAGACCTCACCACTGTGGGGAAAGGAGCGAGGGACTCCGCGAGCGTGGAGCACGAGTGGCTGTGCTATGACAGAGACAGGGGCAGACCGCCCGTGTTTGCTTGTCGTATGCATCTATCCAGGTCTACGGTTCCCCGCTTGTTCATCTCAACAAGAGAGGAACGGCAGAGGGGAGCAGCAACACAGACAGAACAGCCATGCGTCGTGACGGTATCACCCGATGCACTCGGGGGATTAATATATGTGCCAGAGATCTCGCCACTGAATGTGAGAGGAGCGAAGGGACTCTGTAAGCATGAACGGTTGCGGTGTGACAGAACACAGGGGGGGTTAGTCCGTGTGTGCTTGTCTATGCATCCATCCAGTCTCATGGCTCGCCGTGTGTTCATCCCGGCGAGAGAGGAACAGCAGGGGGAGCACGAAACATGGATAAGACAACCAAAGCATAAGCGCGGTCCCGGCGTGGGAGGTGCCAGACCGGTAACGCGCTCGGAGGAAATTCATAGCAGAGAGGCTCACCGAGCCGCTGTGCTGGACGCTATTACAACAGCGCCTGCTCTTTTAGCTTATAGCTTTATATTAAAAATATTGATCTTACCGGGCGGCCGCAGGGGAGACCTCGTCAGGCGTGTCCGCTGCACAGGGCTCGTACCACGGCAAGCGAAGGCTATCTTCGGTTCTCGGCCGGAAAGCGGCAGGGGAAGACGCTAGACCTGGACTCTGCTATCTTCGGTTCTCAGCCGGAAAACGGCAGGGGAAGACGCTAGGCCTGGACTCCGCTGCAGGGCTTTTGTCAACGGCGAGGTAAGGCTTCTTCTTTCCTTCGGAGCAGCGAGAGGTTCGCGCTGAAGGAGAAAATAATGAGCTCCTGACGATTGAACCGCGCTTATATAGGGACGCGTTCCTCCCGCGCGCGGGTTCAAACGTCATTGGTCTGTACTTTGTACAGACGTTAACCAATAGGCTTCAGTCACGGAGTAAACAGGAGTTTCCCCCATAGCGTCAGCTAACTGACGCAATGCGAAGTGAACCGTATTGAAAGGGAACCCATGATTTTCCCTAAAATCAAAAATCACAATTTCACTCATTTAAACAGGCCACGCATCCTTGAAAGTTTGTGAATCTGGGGAAACAATTCAAGGCCCTGAAAAGTTTAAAAAAAATAAACATAACATAAAAACAGGAGCTACATCACAACATTTGAGAGTGAGACAGACTGGCAAGAGAGGTGCTGCAATAACGCAAAATGTGTACAAATAATGTAAACATTCAAGCATAAAAATGGCGCTTTTCCATTGCATAGTACCCCGTGGGTTGGGTCAGCATACTTTTGGGGGCTTTCCACTGGGTACAGGACATAGTGGGTACTATGTCCTGTACCCAGTGGAAAGCCCCCAAAAGTATGCTGATTTTAGTACCACCTCGGTTTAGGTTCCAAGCGAGCTGAGCTAATACTAAAATGTAATGTGAAAACACTGAAGATCACTGATTGGTCTGAGAAAATCGTCACTACCAGGGTCATTGCTAATGCTAGATTAGCTTTACCTTCGTGCTTGCGCTGTCTCGAGCAAACCTGTTGTCATCTGTGCTTTGCTGTACGTTCCCAAACTCCCTTTAAGCAGTGAAAACATACACAGGCTGAGAATCAGGAAAATCATACCAGTGTTTATCTTGCAGTTTGTGGCGGCACATCTTAGACGCGCACGTCTGCATGGCATTTTTGCAACTTAGCGGAGCACTCCGTTGACTGACGCAACAGGTGTTTTTACTGTCACGTGGGACAGAGGTATAATGACAAACGTGATTTGCAAATAAATATCTATTTGTGGTGGTAAATTTTAATTTTGTGGCAGACAAATAAATGAATGTATGGGAAACACTGCATCCCAACGATACTCGTTCCTACTTTTTGTATGATGCCACAGCAGTAGGCAGCGCAAATATAACGACATGCCTATAATCCCTCCCACTCTGAAGTGCTACTAAACTTAATGGAAAAGCTAACCAAGCCAAAATAAGGTGAGCTGACATGACCTGACCCGTGGGGTACTATGCAATGGAAAGCGGCATAAGTCAAGATATTGTCGAAGGACATAATAGGACCCCTTTAAACCCAATGGCATTATACTGTGCTTGGCTTTTCATTGTTTCATAAGTCAAGCTTCCCTGTGTGAGTGTGAAGGTCTGCAATCACTGTCAAATTTGGACACAGGAGTAAAAACTGAGGTCTCATGAGTCATTCTGCTGTACAACTTTTAGCTCAAGAGTGTTTGTGTTACAGCTTACAGGGCTCATGGTCGACTGCAGAGAACAATTAAAGATTAAGCCAGGCATAACTAATGACATCTGTTTGTAAGGTCTCCATTACCAAAAGTAATCAATTGAAAATTCAGATTTATACCAATGTCATTCATACTGTATGATAGGTTTTCATGTCACATTATTCTGTCTGCCTCATTATTCTTTTTAGTTTATTTAAAAAAACAAAAACAACTGAATGTAACCCCGTTTATGAAATTAAAGCAGACATTTCACAAGTTTTTTTAAAGATTTTTTTAAGTTTCTTTGGTGTTCCCGCCCAGAGTATGTATGTGAAGTTCTTGCTGAAAATACCATATAGATCATTTATTATAGCATGTTAAAATTGCCACTTGTTAGGTTTGAGCAAAAATGGCACATTTTTGGGTGTGTCCTTTAAAATGCAAACGAGCTGATCTCTTTAATAAATAGCAGTGCAGTGGTTGGATAGTGCAGATTAAGGGGCGGTATTATCCCTTTTTGACATCATAAGGGGAGCCAAATTTCAAGGACCTATTTTTTCACATGCTTGTTTGGTTTACCAAAATTAAGGCAATTTTTCAATTTTTGACACTTACTAAGTCAATATTATAGATATCAAGGTTATATACGAATGTTCTTTACATTATGTAGGATGATTTTATCTCGAAAACAGTAGATCACCAAAATTAGTTTTCACAGGCAGTTTCACAAATTTTTATTTTTGCATACAAGATTGACACATGAATATTTGTTTTATAAACATGCACTGTTTATAATACAAATATTCAATGTTTTTATTCAGACATGTTTAGCAGATATTTTTCTCCTTGTATGGAAACCCGTCAGCATCTGTTTGTATCAAGTGTATTAAAAATGTCTTCATTTATTTAAATGCACTTGGCAAACACTTGAATCCAAAGCCACTTACAGTGCATTCAAGGTATACATTTTTTATGAGTATTGTTAACTCTATTATTTTCTGTTTACCATTAAAAATAGCCCTGTTGATTACATGGCACTGAATTAATTTATAATGATAATAAAATGTCTTTTTTGTTTATGCTACATGTCAGTGTACTTGAAGCTTATTTCATAAAGACTTCATTCTGAATAAAATTCTTGCTTTCTCTCTCTCTCCAGCTTTCAGCCTCATGTGTGTGTGAATGATGTTCAGTAATGGTGCCTTCTCAGACACACGTGATGCTCAAGTGGCAAGAGCACCTGAACGGTTCATGGGCCACCGAGGACAGCGTTCAGACGGCCACGCGTCATGGAGCTGCCGCTCTCTATGCAAAACTTCTATACAACAAGGAGGTTGTAGGCTTGGCCCAGCCCGTGCAAGACCTGATGGGTCCGCGTCTGCCCGACTTCCAGTATGAATCCAGCGCTGAAGAGGAGAAAGAGGAATACCTTTCTGCCCTGCTTCATAGTCAGCGCTGCCTGGCCCACCGCATGCTGGCGCGGACCCCCTTTGCCCTATCTGTTCACCACAGGCTGATAGTTCTCCAGAGGGTCTTCTACGCCCTCCACAGCAAGTATCACGACCGTTTCCGTGCTCCTCTGCCTCCCCAACCTTCATCCTCCAGCGCAGAAGGAGGCGCTTCTGAGTCCATCTCAGAACCTTGGTCAACAGGTAGCTCCCGTACCAAATCGGGCACGGATGTTCTCATAGAGATGGGCGTCCGGACTGGGTTGAGTCTGCTTTTTGCCCTATTAAGGCAGAGTTGGCAACGTGGGAGTCTTGAGAACCCTCCAGACGTTGCTCTGTGCAATGAAGTACTGGCCACCGCTTCCTCGGTCCTGGCGGCGCTGCCTCCTCTCTCATTGGCCAACGAGAACAAAATCCCGACAGTAGGACTTGACTGCCTCGCCCAGGTCGGAGACTTCTTGAAGAAGACCGCGGTTAGCGGGTCCGGGGCAGATAGGGCGGGTCGGAGGCTGGCTCTGGAGCTCCTGCTCTCTCTCGCACTGCAAAGAGGATCCCTGCGCTTCCTTCTGGAGTGGGTGGAGGTGGCGTTGGCCGCCTCTGCTTCCTCTGCATCCCCATTATGCTCTGAGACCATTGGGGTGGGCTACGAGCTGATCCATCAGACGTTGCAACAGATGCGCCAGCACACGGTGTGTTCCTACGCTATGCGGTTGACCCAGCAGTCATGTTAATAGCATGAGTGAAGTAATATACAGTAATGGTATTGGGTAATGGGCACTAATATAGAAAGCTGTGCCTCTTTCACACTGAGGATTGAGTTACAGCACAAGCTGTCTTCTCTATTTGTTCATCTTACATCAGTGTTTCAAGCACTTAAAGGAAAGTGCTATTGCTAATTGTTAGTGATAATACAGTACTACTGTCGCCAGGATGGTAGTTTAACAGAATCTTGTGTTATTCTGTAGGGCTGGGCTGGGTGATGGATATCTTTGGATGCTTTTTCTAATGAAATGACTTGAAAGTGTTTTTGCTTTGAGTCAGAGAAACCATTAGTTTAACCATAAAGTTGCTTGATGCATGATGCACAGTCAAAGTGATTCATTAAATTGATTAATTTACATTTTTTTTTAACGGTTAGATGCATGAAATAAGAAAATATTGCAAAATTATTCTTGATGGCCAAATAATTGCAATATTCATGAAATTGCTATTTATTTTGTTAGCAAAATCACTGTCAGTATTTGAATTTTGCCAGCTTTGAATCTGTATTCCTCGCATGAAGAGCAGGAACATCATATATATTTCATCCAGTCCTAAATCAGGCTGTGCTTTCATTTGACCGCAAGCTTTAGGCTGTTTTCCAGACAGGACAGACCCACCATGTGCCGCACTCTCATTTATTCATGTCTCATGATTGCCAAATGTGTCTCTGCTTCAAGGTGTTTGTGCTTGAAGTTCAGCAACACACTAAATCTACTATTAATGTGTTCATTCCTCTACATCGATAATTTGTCCTCTAAGTTTTTAAAATCAATTTCAAATTGACTGTTTCTTTATTAGTACATGTTCAACATCTGATTGATCGTGCATTATTTATTTATCAGTTCATTCATTCAGCTGATCTCTGGGTCTGGCGCTAGCACTTTTAGCATAGCTTAGCACAATCCATTGAATCTGATTAGACCATTAGCATCACGCTAAAAAATAAACAAAGAGTTTTAATATTTTTCCCATTTAAAACTTGACTCTTCTGTAGTTACATCGTTTACTTAGACCGGCTAAAAATGAAAAGTTTCTAGGCAGGCTAGGAACTATACTCTCATTCTGGCGTAATAATCAAGGACTTTGCTGATGTAACATGGCGGCAGCAGGTGTAGTGATATTACGCACTGCCTGAAAATAGTCCCCTTGGTTACTTTCAATAGCAGAGGACTATTTTCGGGCACTGCGTAATATCAGTACGCCTGCTGCCGCCATGTTACATCAGCAAAGTCCTTGATTATTACGCCAGAATGAGAGTATAGTTCCTAGCCATATCTGCTTAGGAAATCGCAACTTTTAATTTTCTGTCGGTCTTAGTACACGATGTAACTACAGAAGAGTCAAGTTTTAAATAGGAAAAATGTTGAAACTCTTTGGTTATTTTTTTGCGTGATGCTAATGGTCTAATCAGATTCAATGGATTATGCTAAGCTATGCTAAAAGTGCTAGCGCCAGACCCGTAGATCAGCTGAATGGATTCCAAAACGGTAAAAATCAAATGTTTAACTCTAGCGGAGCTGGAAAATGACGATATTTAAAAAAAAGTGAAATGTCCCTTTAAGAGGTCAGGTTGAAATAATTTTGACATGGTTTCAGTCTAAAGTGAGTGACATAGAGAGCGACAAGACGCTGATCCTGATTGGTCTCTTTTTTTATAACTAGACCAATCAATTTATGATAGTGGTGGGCTTTCAATCGACATCTTACTTTCTTTTTTCAGTTCAATGTAGTGTAACATTTTAAATACATTAACATGTACCCCAGCTTAAAGGAACGCGCACACGTTTTGCCATTTTAGCTTTATTCACCCGTATCCCTCAGAGTTCAAAATCCATACATACCTTTTTCATCACTGTGCGTACTGTAACTCACACCCACCTTTAGCCTAGCTTAGCACAAAGACTGGAAGTAAATAGCTCCAGCTAGCATACTGCTCCCAATAAGTGACAAATAAAGCCAACATTGGATTGAGTGAATAGCAGTGCTTCGCCTTCTTAGAATATACTTCCGAGTATGTATACGGTTAAAAGATGGCTGTGTCTCTTATGACCTTGTTATTTGTACACACTGTGACTATACAAATCACAATATATAAATAGGAAAATGTTGTCATTATTTTGTCAGTTATTGGGAGCAGTATGCTAGCTGGAACCATTTACTTCAAGTATTTGTGCTAAGCTAGGCTAGCGGTGGGTGTGTCAGACAGAGTTACGGGATGCACTGAGATGAAACGGGTATGTATGCACTTATCTAACTCTGGGGGATACAGTGAAGAAGCTAAAATCCCATAAAGTAGGTGTGTTCCTTTAACAAGAGGTAAAAAGGAGTTTTTATGTGTCATGTATAAATTATATTGATATGTAATTTATGATAAGTCTTGGGGGGGTCAGTGAGCTACCTCCTTAAAATAAATTTTTACAGGGAGGGATGTCTGGTAAGGGGCGATTCACATTTCGCGTCTTCGTTATTCGTTCGTTATTTCAAATGTAGGCGCGCGGTATGCACGCTCATAATGGAAGCGAGGCGGCCGTTTTTTCCAGGCGCGTCCGCTCCACATCGAGTTTAAATATCCCAACTTTTCAGAATGCCGCAAGTGCACCGCAGGTCATGTGACAAGAACCAACCAACGGTTGCATTTTCTGCGCGGTTTTAGACGAGAAATGTGAACTGCCCCTAACACAGTCTACAACTTTCCTGTTGTAAATGCTGTAATTTATTTCTGGATAATGAAAGGAGGTTACTACAATAGAACATCTAATTTGATGTCAAATAACACAAGCTATTGTACTGAGTGGTGTATTTTATCTGGTTTATTAATTGTTTGCTGTTACAGGCTGTCCGGGGTGAATCGGCCAATACTCAGGTGTTGAAGAAAGATGCAGATGGACTTTGTAGCCTCTCACATGCTGCTCTCTGCCTCTTTGAAGAGGTGCGTGTATTCCTTGCCCACAAATTGTCATGACGTTTTTTTTTTTATTCTCAGCCTGTTTTAAACTTGTAGTCCAACCAGACTTTGGTGGGCGGGGTTAGTGCAAATTGTGTTTTCCAATTTTTGGAAATTTTTGGCTATATTTAGGTGTCTGTTTTCACAGGTAAATCTTTCATCTGTGTGTGTTTGTAGATCTGTACCCTGGCCTCGAACTGCCTGTGCTCATGTAGCGCGGGTTCATCTCCATCCACCGGCTCAGAGAATGACGTTGTTATGGTGTACGTGTGGGGCAGCAACAGCAGCCATCAGCTTGCCGAAGGAACACTGGAGAAGATCTTACAGCCTAAACTAGCTCAGGGCTTCAGCGATGCACAGATGGTATGTGTTTTCGTGTGGTGTTTGAGTCCGTTGAAAAATTAGTGAAATGACACAGTAGGGTTATTATGTAGCTTACTGTATAGGGTTATAGTATAGTCAGCTTTTACTTGTCTTTATCCTGTAGATTGAGGCAGGACAGTACTGCACATTTTCTGTATCTGCTGATGGAGCTGTAAAGGCTTGCGGAAAGGGAAGTTATGGGCGTCTGGGTCTTGGGGACTCGAATAATCAGTCCATGCCCAAGAAGCTGGTGCTTGAACCGCCCCGCACCATGAGGAAAGTGTCGTCTTCCAAGGGCTCTGACGGACACACGCTGGCCGTCACCGCTGAGGGTGAGGTGTTCAGCTGGGGAGATGGAGACTATGGCAAACTGGGCCACGGGAACAGCGCCACTCAAAAATATCCCAAGATTATACAGGGCCCTTTGTTGGGGAAGGTGAGAGAAAAACATTTTCATATGCGTTTGGTGTGCTTTTATCTAAAGTGACTTACAGTGCATTCACTGTATACATTTATATGCGTTCCCTGGGAGTTAAAGGGATAGTTCACCCATGATCTTTGTGCTGCTAATGCTAACCTCTACCAAGTGAGCTACAGGAATGCTTTGTATTGTTGTGTGTTTTGTACTGGTACAGTGATAATATCAGATAAGTAAAAGTAATATTGTCGTTCGTTGATAAATATGTTACTGAACAATTACCATATTCATTTTCCACAGTGTGTACATGGCAGTGATGCGCGGGTCAATGAATAAACAACCCGCACTAAACCAACGTTTATAACTAACCCGCCCGCAACTCAGATCGCAAAAAAAAATGTACCCAACCCGCTTCCTGGCCCGCATTTTTTTAAAGTAGTAAATGCGCCAGTCAATGTATAAACAACCCGCACCATACCAACATTTTATAAATAACCAGCCAGCCACTCGGATCGCAAAAAAATTATATTGTACCCGACCCGCTTCCTGGCCTGCATTTTTTAAAAGTAGTAAATGCCAGTGATATGCAGGTTAATGTATAAACAACCTGAACAACATTTTCAACTAACCCGCCCGCAACTCGGGCCGCAAAATTTTTCTTTTACCTGTCCCGCTTCCTGGCCCGCATTTTTTTTTTTGTAAATGCCAGTGATGCACGGGGCAATGTATAAACAACCCGCATCCGACCGACATTTTATAACTAACTCGCCCGCAGCTTGGACCGCCTAATTTTTTTTTACCCAAACAGCCTCCTGGCCTGCATTTTTTAAAAGTAGTAATTGCCAGTGATGCGCCGGTCAACTTATAAACAACCCGCACCCGACTGACGTTTTATAACTTACCAGCCCGCCACTCGGATGGCATAAAAATAATATTGTATCCGACCCGCTTCCTGACCCACATTTTTTTAAAGTAGTAAATGCCAGTGATGCGTGGATCAATGTATAAAAAACCCGACCGACATTTTCAACTAACCCGCCTGCAACTCGTGCCGCAAATATATATATATATATATATATATATATATATATATATATATATATATATATATATATATATATATATATATATATATATATATATATATATATATATATATATATATATATATATATATATATATATATTGTACCTGTCCCGCTTCCTGGCCCGTATTTTTTTATAGTAAATGCTAGTGATGCATGGGTCAATGTATAAACAACCTGAACCTGACCGACATTGTATAACTAACCCGCCCGCAGCTTGGACCGCCAAAAATTTTTTTTTACCCAAACTGCCTCATGGCCCGCATTTTTTAAAGTAGTAATTCCCAGTGATGCATTGGTCAATGTATAAACAACCCGCACCCAACCAATGTTTATAACTAACCCGCCCGCAACTCGGATCGCAAAAAAAATAATGTTGTACCCGACCCGCTTCCTGGCCAGCATTTTTTTAAAAGTAGTAAATGCCAGTGATGGGCCGGTCAATGTATTAAACAACCCGCACCCGACCGACGTTTTATATATAACCCGCCCGCCACTCGGATTGCAATAATATTTTACCTAACCCGCTTCCTGGCCAGAATTTTTTAAAAGTAGTAAATGCTAGTGATGCACAGGTCAATGTATAAACAACCTGAACCTGACCGACATTGTATAACTAACCTGCCCGCAGCTTGGACCGCCAAAATTTTTTTTTTACCCAAACCGCCTCCTGGCCCGCATTTTTTAAAGTAGTGATTCCCAGTGATGCATAGGTCAATGTATAAACAACCCGCACCCAACCAATGTTTATAACTAACCCGCCCGCAACTCGGATCGCAAAAAAATAATGTTGTACCCGACCCGCTTCCTGGCCAGCATTTTTTTTAAAGTAGTAAATGCCAGTGATGGGCCGGTCAATGTATTAAACAACCCGCACCCGACCGACGTTTTATATATAACCCGCCCGCCACTCGGATTGCAATAATATTTTACCTAACCTGCTTCCTGGCCAGAATTTTTTAAAAGTAGTAAATGCTAGTGATGCACAGGTCAATGTATAAACAACCTGAACCTGACCGACATTGTATAACTAACCTGCCCGCAGCTTGGACCGCCAAAAATTTTTTTTTTACCCAAACCGCCTCCTGGCCCGCATTTTTTAAAGTAGTGATTCCCAGTGATGCATAGTTCAATGTATAAACAACCCGCACCCAACCAATGTTTATAACTAACCCGCCCGCAACTCGGATCGCAAAAAAATAATGTTGTACCGACCCGCTTCCTGGCCAGCATTTTTTTTAAAGTAGTAAATGCCAGTGATGCGCCGGTCAACGTATAAACAACCCGCACCCGACCGACGTTTTATAACTTACCCGCCCGACACTCGGATGGCATAAAAATAATTTTGTACCCGACCCGCTTCCTGGCCCACATTTTTTTTAAAGTAGTAAATGCCAGTGATGCGTGGATCAATGTATAAACAACCCGACCGACATTTTCAACTAACCCGCCTGCAACTCGTGCCGCAAAAAAAAAAAAAAATATATATATATTGTACCTGTCCCGCTTCCTGGCCCACATTTTTTTATAGTAAATGCCAGTGTGTCCCGGCATCCTGGCCAAACTTGCCCATTGGCCTACTAATCATTCCCATATATACTACTTGGCTATATCACTCGGTCTCCTCTCCACTAATAAGCTGGTGTGTGGCGGGCGTTCTGGTGCAATATGGCTGCCGTTGCATCATCCAGGTGGATGCTGCACATTGGTGGTGGTTGAGGAGATTCCCCCGTTCATATGTAAAGTGCTTTTAGGTCTGCAGAAAAGCACTATATAAATGTAACAAATTATAATTACAGTGATGCATGGGTCAATGTATAAACAACCCGACCAACATTTATAATTACCCGCCCGCAACTCAGACTGCAAAAAAAAAATTACCCGACCTGCTTCCTGGCCCACATTTTTTTTTTTTTTGTAGTAAATGCTCATTGTAGCGTCATTGGGCCATACACCTAGGAACTAGGGGTGCAGGGTGTGTATATAAATTTCAAAGGTTTAAGTGGCATCTTTATTTCAAACGACCCGACCGACCATAATATCATTTACATTTTCTGATAAAAATATCATAAAAAATATTTTTGGATGACTCGTAACCACGGGTGACCGCAGGCACCCGCTCATTCTGGATCAACATGCGCATCACTGGTAAATGATACTTTTCACAATGCCATGCTGTTATATGTCCAAACAGGGCTCAAAATGCATTTCTTAAATGTACAGCTGTTTGTGTTTTCATTGGATTTGTAAAGCTGTTTGTTTGTTTGTGTGTGTTTTCTGGTTGTATTTGGCAGGTGGTGGTTTGTGTGTCTGCTGGATACAGACACAGCGCTGCGGTCACTAATGATGGAGAGCTCTACACTTGGGGAGAAGGAGACTTTGGTCGGCTCGGTACATCACTTTCTTCCTTTCTTGACCCTCTACATCAATAAACACGCAGTGTCTGTTCGCACATATAGAGTTGTCAGTGAAATACGATCTTGTATTGATTTTTTGGGGTGGTTTTTATTTCTTATATCACAGCTGTGTGAGTGTTTATATTTTCCATCCAGAAAGAAATAACTTCTCAGACAGTCGCCTGATCCCTGAAGAGTTTTTTTTCTGTCTAAGTTTTTATCTTTCTGCCTGTTATATAGGACACAGTGACAGTCACAGTCGTAACATGCCCACTTTGGTGAAGGACATCAGTGGGGTGGGTCAGGTGGCCTGCGGAAGCTCTCACACCATCGCTGTGGCACAGGACGGTCGAATTGTTTGGTCTTTTGGAGGAGGTGATAATGGTATGCAGATCTACAGAGGGAACATACTTGGAAATGTAAGGTTAGGAAATGAACAAAAAAATTGATAATATGCGTTTTCATCACAGGTAAACTAGGACATGGGGACACGAATCGTGTGTACAGACCTAAAGTAGTTGAAGCCCTGCATGGTTTCATTATCAGGAAAGTCTGTGCAGGAAGCCAGTCGTCACTGGCTTTGACATCTGCTGGCCAGGTATAAACACACACACTTGGTTGTTAATATTAATCGAGACTGTAAATATGTACTCGTCTGTGCCCATAAAAATTCCCATGACTCTAAACGGTGTGTATGTGTGTGTGTTTTAGGTGTTTGCATGGGGCTGTGGCTCGTGTCTTGGCTGTGGATCATCTGAAAGCACCTCACTCCGACCTCGACTGATAGAGGAGCTGAGCATCACCAAGATCATTGACATTTCTTGCGGAGACAGTCACTGTCTCGCCCTGTCTCACGGTGAGAGAGATGGAGAATGAGATTTTATTTGTCCTATTATTACACATGGGACAGTTTCATTAGATTTTTAACACTATAATGAACGCGCTTACTAGATTATTCCACCAGACTGCGAGACCACACAACGTAGGCTATAGTAATGATTTCACACGAGATCTAATAATGCATACACACCAGAAGCGAATTTTAATATTTGCGCTAGTAGATTGCATACAAAGACACGAATAGATGCAAATTTGCACGTGGTGATGCTAATGGCGCAAACAGGGTAGCCCGATTGCCACAAACACGCGGTATTCGTCTCTTATATTCAAATCAAGTGGAAAATTTGCTTGACACAAAGTTAAATCCCACGAATAATCTAGAGCAAGGAATGCGATGCTTCGCGTTTGGTGTGTACGCAGTGTTACAGAAACTTGTACGAAGAAACGTGTTGTAATTGTTCTTGGGTAACACTTTATTAAGGAACTTATACTGTTGCCATAGTCAATCAGTTGTGGGCTATCTTTTGGGAAGGCTTCGCCATGTTAGTGCGTAAAAGGACACACCACTTTTTTTGAAAATATGCTCATTTTCCACCTCCCCTTGAGTTTACATTTGATTTTTACCGTTTTGGAATCCATTCAGCTGATCTTCAGGTCTGGAGGTACCACTTTAAGCATAGCTTAGCATAATCCATTGAATCTGATTAGACCATTAGCATCATGCTAATGGCGTATTCACACGGGGCGACAGCGTTAACCCTTGACGGAAGGCTTGTCTGAAGCGTGGTCAACAGCCAATCACAGTGGCCGCAGCACATGCTCCGGTCTTCCAAAATGTAATTGGCTGGCTCTGCCTAGGTTATTTGCATAAGGCAATCTGATTGGGGGACGCTCGCATTGCCGCTTGAAAAGTTGAGAAACGTTCAACTTCTGCCGCAAGCAACGGCAGTGACGCAGCGCAGACGGATCCACAATTCAGTTCGCCAACGCTTGACGTCACCCATTAAAAGTGAATGGGAAGCGTCAACGCTTACGCCCCATGTGAATGCGCCATAATACGCAGATATGGCTAGGAATTATACTCTCATTCTGGCGTAAAAATCAACGACTTTGCTGCCGTACAGTGGCTGCGAGAGGCGCAATGATATTACGCAGCGCCTAAAAGTAGTCCCCTTGGTAACTTTCAATAGCAGGGGATTTTTGGGCACTGCATTATATCATTCCGCCTCCTGCAGGTATGGGTGCTTGATTATTGCGCCAGAATGAGAGTATAGTTCCTAGTCATATTGGCCTAAAAAATCACAACTTTTAATTTTCCGTCGGTCTTAGTACACGATGTAACTACAGAGGAGTCGAGTTTAATTTTTTTTAAACTCTTTATGGTCTAATCAGATTCAATAGATAATGCTAAGCTATGCTAAAAGTGGTACCGCCACTTTTAGCATAAAAGATCGGCTAAATGGATTCCAAAACAGTAAAAATGAAATGTTTAACTCTATGGAGCTCAAACAAGATCATTTTCAAAAAAGAGATTGGAAGCGGTGACACCACACGGAGAAAATATCGCTTGCGCAAGTTTTAGATCAGTGGGAGGTGCAAAACATTCCCAAAATTGGGATTCAAATCTTCAAGTGTATGCCATCATAAAGTAACATATTTGCCCGCTTAAAGGCGTTCTAAGCGAATCTGCAAGAAGTTAGTTTTTGTTGACGTTTGAATTGTTTTCAAACAGACGGAGCGTAGCTAACTCCTCCCCCTCCCTTCCGTGCTTTCATGAACGCGCCCAACCCCCACCCCCAAATCCTTCTTGTCGTTTATTGGCTGGAACACTTTGTTATGGTTTCTGTTTGTAGGTTTGGCCACTGTGTTGTTATTGCCGTTTGTGAAGCCTGGGCTGTCTACAGAGATCGCGTTTTTTTTTACAGTTTGATCAGCGGACAGGCAGCAAGCAGATAGTGAGGAGATGTTTGCTGTATGTAACAAAAAATGTTTCATGGTCTTAAAGGCATCAATTCGCTTAGAGCACCTTTAAACATTGTGAAGATTACTCTGCAAACTGTGGCCATTTTCTCAATCAACTTCATGAAGTTGATGGAGATCAACTTCCTTTTGATGGAGATCTGATGGAGATGGATTCAAAAGTGTTAAAAGTGATGTACAAGAGTTGCAAAACTTTTTATATTGTATCATATAAACCTGAAATCTAATCCCTAATATGGCTAATTACAGTACTTCAAACTGTTTATATTATAGAAAATGAAGTGTTTGCTTGGGGTAACAATGCCATGGGACAGTGTGGTCAGGGCCACACCTCGACGCCAGTCACCAAGCCCAAGAAGGTGATTGGTCTAGAAGGGGTGTCAATACAGCAGATTACCGCAGGCACATCCCACAGCCTAGCCTGGACAGCTGTCCCTACAGACAGGTGAGAAGAGAAAGAAGTGAATGACTTCAAATATGTTTGTTTTTATAAGATTAAGCTATTTTATGTGGTGATAAACCGAGGGTCACAAACACTTGACAGATCTTCTCTATGTAAGAAGCAAGAAATCTTTAAAGAAACAAAGCCTTTGCTACAATTGATATGATATGAAAAAGCTTTCTGCTTCTAAATAAATCCAAAACCACACCAGAGCCATTTAGCCTGAAGTAAAAGATGTGCCAACAATTTTTATTATGCAAATCAGGACCCGCAGTTTATCATTCAGACCTTGTGTGCATTAACATAATAGCATTTACATTTTCTGTTTAGTTTGGACAGTTTGTCTTGGCATTTTTCCCTGTAAATAATTGGTGGTTCTGTGTGTGTGTGTGATTGACAGACAGTTGGTGGCTTGGCACCGGCCGTTTTGTGTCGATCTCGAGGAGAGCACTTTTACCTACCTCCGCAGTTTTTTGGAGCGTTATTCTGACAGCATCAGTGGAGACATACCACCCGCTCCTTTCCCCTCTAAGAGGTAAAAATACAACCTATTGTCTAATGCACAAATTCTGCCCTACTGTTTAAGATTTTACCAATGATAGATAATGTAGATTATAGGAAATCTTACAGGATCTTGGATTTGGCAACAGGTGGGTAGATTTGGAAGTGTGGAAAATATCACCACCACCACTCAAATATAATGTTTTGCACATTGGTGGATTATTTGGATATAATTAATTTGTGTGCCAGATACTGTGGGGGGTGGGGTGAAATACACACTTATATATAAGTGTACTTTAATTATATATTTTTTTAAAAGAACAAAAGAAAAGCTGTCATTGTGCAAGTGCTTGTTTGTTGGACATGAGCTATTGCATTGCATGCAGTCTGATAAGTTTTTATAAATGACGAACAAGTGTGAGCAGTCTTCTCACTTCATTTCAATCGTGTGAAAGTGGTTTGAAGCATTTTGTAAAGATTATATAACACCACAGTATTGGGGTTATAGCATGTGATTTTATTGGCCATTTTAAAATGTTATAAATTAAAGATTTAAAATAATTATATATTTAGTGCTGTCAAAAGATTAAATCGTGATTAAATGCATACAAAATAAAAGTTTGTGTTTGCATAATATATTTGTGTGTATTGTGTATAATTAGTATATATTTTCTTAAATTTGTATATAATATTAAAGGGGACAGAGAATGAAAAACCATTTTTACCACATTCACGAACATACAAAAAGTGCTAGACATGCTAAACATATCAGTCTCATAGAAATTTCTGTTTTAGAAATGTCAGCCAGAAAAGGGCCCAATCTGAAAAACTGATGCTTATGACATCACAGGCATCTCACTGCCCCTACACTTTTAAATACCTTTCACCCTGATGAAGGCCAGTGGGCCGATACGCGTTGGTGTTTTAATGTTTTAGCCCTTGAATATCAATAAAGGCTTTTTAACTTTTGCATCCTACTGAGTGCCTGGACTTGGAATTTGTTTTTCCAATTCTTTTTCAATAATATTTACCCTTCCAAGAGCACCAGAGGATACAAGGGATACCAGCAGCGCTCCAGTTCCCCTTTGACCCTGATGAAGGCCAGTGGGCCGATACGCGTTGGTGTTTTAATGTTTTAGCCCTTGAATATCAATAAAGGCTTTTTAACTTTTGCATCCTACTGAGTGCCTGGACTTGGAATTTGTTTTTCCAATTCTTTTTCAATAATATTTACCCTTCCAAGAGCACCAGAGGATACAAGGGATACCAGCAGCGCTCCAGTTCCCCTTTGACCCTGATGAAGGCCAGTGGGCCGATACGCGTTGGTGTTTTAATGTTTTAGCCCTTGAATATCAATAAAGGCTTTTTAACTTTTGCATCCTACTGAGTGCCTGGACTTGGAATTTGTTTTTCCAATTCTTTTTCAATAATATTTACCCTTCCAAGAGCACCAGAGGATACAAGGGATACCAGCAGCGCTCCAGTTCCCCTTTGACCCTGATGAAGGCCAGTGGGCCGATACGCGTTGGTGTTTTAATGTTTTAGCCCTTGAATATCAATAAAGGCTTTTTAACTTTTGCATCCTACTGAGTGCCTGGACTTGGAATTTGTTTTTCCAATTCTTTTTCAATAATATTTACCCTTCCAAGAGCACCAGAGGATACAAGGGATACCAGCAGCGCTCCAGTTCCCCTTTGACCCTGATGAAGGCCAGTGGGCCGATACGCGTTGGTGTTTTAATGTTTTAGCCCTTGAATATCAATAAAGGCTTTTTAACTTTTGCATCCTACTGAGTGCCTGGACTTGGAATTTGTTTTTCCAATTCTTTTTCAATTGGCTACATTTTTTGAGTGGCAGCAAAGTCAGCCAATCAGTAATGAGATTGCAAGTTAAGCCAGTAGGGGGAGCCAAATAGGTGCAAAACCACTTGTTTAAAATCCCCCACCCTAATAGAGCTATCTGAGAGAGGTTTTTAGGAAGCTTCTAAGGCATTACAGACCAAAACAAAAAAAAATTGTCTACATGTCACATCACAGAACAAGGATAAATACCCTGTTCAATCATTCTATGTCACATTTAAATATCAAAATCTAAATATATAAATAAATATAAATATTGTTAAACAGGGAGACACATTTTGACACTGCTTAAGGTTAATAGCTTTATTTTTTATATTAATTTATTTTTCAATTAAATAATTTTTTTCTAAAACTACATCAGTGATTGACTGAAAGACTTTATTTTTGTTAGTTTGATGTTATAAATGTTCCAACTGGGACAAAGAATGTGCCATTTTCAAAGAGTTTAATTAAATGTTCATGTTATATATTTTGTTTGCATTTGTAAGTAAAAATGTAACTGACTAACTTGGCACACAATATAAAAATATTGTTAAAGTAACAGTATTGGATCGAACCGTAATCGCATCGAAGAATTGTTCGGTGTATCGGCAAAAATCACTGGCGTAAAAAATTGATTTTGTATCGATTGTAATGAACTATCCGATTTACACCCCTAATATATATATACACATACACGCATGCATACGTGTGTGTGTGTGTATGTGTGTATTTTTATATACAACACATAATAACACACAGTGCACAAACATATATTATGCAAAAAAAACAACAACATTTATTTTGTATGCGATTAATAACGATTAATCTTTTGACAGCTCTAATTTAAATAGATTTTATGTCTTATATGTAAAAGTTTATGTGGTTTTATATGTTATTTTTTGTTTTTATTATTTTGTAATGTAATGTTTTATAGTCTATATTTTTACTTCTTATTATTACTTTGGTAAACCATAAAGATTAAACTGTATCTTGTAAAATGTCACTGCTTCAGACCAGAGTAACATGTACAGTTTGATTGTTGACTGCAAGCTGTAAGATTATATAAAAGCTGTTATATAGATTATATAATATTTCTGCTGATGCTACAAGCTGGTAAATGATGCATAGTTAACCTCAAGGTCAAAACATTTAAAATCTTTGTGGCTTTATCTCCAAAGAGACAGACAGAAAACCGAGTGTCTTAACAGTCACTTTATCTGGTAGGCTACAGAAAGAACCACAACTGGACAGCTGGTCCACATTCACACATAAAACCATAAACGTGTGAATAAAAGTGATTTCAGTTGCACTTGATATTTTGATATTTTAGTGTTAGCATGGCTCCCTCTCTAATTAAATCTCTCTCTAATGGCAGGGGTGTGACACCCATCCACGGGGTAACTGGCACAAACCCACGACCATCAACATATCCACAGGGGTGGGGTCAGAAAAGCATATGGCCTGGCACACTTTGAAGGTCACTTCATACTTCAAACATTTCTCTATCTCTCTCTCCTCTAGGGAACATCATCAGTTTGTGTTGTTGTGTATGAAGCTGCTGTCCATTCACCTGTCGCTGGCCCATGCAGGTGGAACAGGGGCCACAGTTTTGGGAGCTCAAGGTCGGCCCCTCAGGAACCTCCTTTTCAGACTCATAGATTCCAACGTACCAGAATCCATACAACAGGTGTGGTTGCACATTTTTTTCAGTATGTTTATTTGCTGGGAATCAAACGTCCACATTTGTGCATTATCCAAGTTTAAAGGGGACATTTCACAAGGCTTTTTTAAGATGTGAAATACATATGGGAAATTCTAGCTCAAATTATTATATAGATAATTTATTATAGCATGTTAAAAAATGGCCACTTTGTAGGCGTGAGTGCTGTGGTTGGATAGTACAGATTAAGGGCTGGTATTATCCCCTTCTGACATCACAGGGGGAGCCAAATTTCACTGACCTATTTTTTCACATGCTTGCATGCTTTGCGGTTTACCAAAACTTAAGTTACTGGGTTGATCTTTTTCACATGTTCTAGGTTGAAAGAAGCACTTAAACATGGAAAAAGTCGGATTTTCATGATATGTCCCCTTTAAAATTATGGAGTCAGGGACAGTGTGTTATTAAAAGCGATACTCACCCTCAAGCCATTTGAGATACATATGACCATCTTTCAGACGAACATAGTCAAAGTTATATAAAGATGTCCTGCCTCTTCCAGGCTTTAAAATGGTAGTAAACAGGGACCAGGGAACAACTTCTGAACCCTAAAAAAACGGCATTCATCCTTCACATATGTAATGTTAATAAAGGCCTTATGAGGGTAATCGATTTGATTTTGTAAATAAAATATTCATATTTAAAAATATATAAACTATAATAACTAGCTTTCCGGTAACATCCAAAATGCAAAATGCATTCACCAGATAGCGTACAGTAGAATATAATGCGTAAGATCTGGTGAGAAAACATTTGCACGAGAACCATGTGTTGCGACTTATTTTAACTACAGATAGGGATAACTCAATATTAAAGTACAGCGACCAATGCTGCGTTCACACCAAACACGCGTTAGAGACGGCAAAAACGCGCTATTTGCGCGTAGTTGGACGCTTGAACATTTGAGTGTACTCGCTTCATTTGCGAATGAAATTCTAGTCATTTGAGACATTCACGCGAAAATCTGCATCATGGGAGGGAATTCTGCGACTCCGCTGAGACTCCGCTCACAGCAAGGTCCTGATTGGTTAACGCGGTGTGGAAATCTGCCGAAGTCCAGATTTTTCAACTTGCGCGTTTCCCGCGGCAACGCTCAATTCGCGCAGAACGCCCCATCCGCACAGCGTCTTCGTGTGTTCTGTGCTGCAGGATGCCTAATCGCGTCTTTGCATTGACTTAACATGTAAATCACTCGCGCTTGCCGCCTCTACTGCGTCTGGTGTGAACCCCACATAAGAGTAAATCGTACTAGTGAGCGGAGTAATAATTTAACATCTAGAAGAAAGTTCTAAGTTAAGCTAATGTCAGCTGACTCCCAATATCCGAAATACCATTATCTTTTGGTCTTCTATCGGAATCCTCCACCATTTTCTTTTAAAATCATTGGTTTAGACTTCTTCTTATTCGTAACTGGTGTTGCTTTTCACTCTCCTCTGTGTCTGTGTGTTCGTCATTACGCATTGTCCTATGTTGAAACTACGGTAAATGAGAATTGCTTACTTACGGAAGCTAATTATTATAGTTTATAACATTTTTCATAGAGAATATTCATATTGATTACCCTTAGAAGACCTTTAATAACCCCCTGGAGCCGTGTGGATTACTTCTGTGAGCGATGTATGCACTTTTTTGGGCTTTAAAGTCAGATGTTGTTCCCTTATTCCTGTTTATTATCATTATTAAGCTTGGAAGAGCAACTTTGATCGTGTTCTTCTGAAAGAAGGTGGTCTTATTTATCTCGCGTGGCGTGAGGGTGAGTAAAGCATGGGGTAATTTTTGTTTTTCGCTGGAGTATAGCTTTAAAGGTGCAGTGTGTAATTTTTAGAAGGATCTCTTGACAGAAATGCAAAATATTTTACAAAACTATATGATCAAGGGTGTATAAAGACCTTACTTAATTAACCATTATGTTTTTATTACCTTAGAATGAGATGTTTTTATCTACATACACAGAGTCCCCTTACATGGAAGTCGCCATTTTGTGCAACCATGTTTCTACAGAAGCCCTTAAAGGACAAACTTTTTTACTAAGTTGTCTCCGACTATGACATGTTTGTCCCGTGGCGGCTAATGTAGCTTCTCTGTGCGTTTTAAAACTGAGGGGTGAGCAGTGGACTAAGCTGTTGGTTGCAATGCGCAAACTCACCACTAGATGCCACAAAAATTTACACACTGCACCTTTAATACACATTCTATTTTGAGGGTGTTTGTAGAGGACACTTTTAATAACTTTAATACATTTAGGAGCTCAGTGTAAGCGAGTAATCTGTCAGAATGCCAGAAAGTGAGTCATGTCGTGCCTATGAAACTGTGTTTGTGTGTTTAGGCGGTGATGAGCACGCTGTCCATTGGAGCGTCTCTGTTGCTGCCTCCTCTCAGGGAGAGAACAGAGCTACTCCACTCTCTGTTACCTCAGGGCCCAGAGAGCTGGGACAGTCTTTCTAAAGGACAGGTACACACAAATTCAAACACACAGTTTGATGTATGGGCCTGGATTTCATTTTTTATCTACAGTATATGCAGGCCTAGACCAAGAGTGTTTTGACTCATATGCAGATAACGTCACAAAGTGTAATATAAGAACCTGTATATGTACTGTCAAAAATAAAAAGATTTCTATCACGCACCTGATTTCTGTCATGCCTTACTAAGTCAATATTCAAGATATCAAGGTAATATTTTCACAAAATGTTCTTTACATTATGTATAAAACAGTAAATGAATGACTTCAGCAGGGTTTTTAAAGGCAAATGCTCTAGATATGAATGGTCTTTCCTCATAAACTCATTTGCCCACCTCCACAGCGTTTACAGCTGGACATGGTGCTAAACAGCCTACAGGAACAGAGTCACGTGGCGTCTCTACTTGGGTACAGCTCACCCGGAGAACTGAGTACAGGTTTGGCCCTGCCGCCCACCCCTGATCGTCCCACAGGAAGTGTCAGCTCCAACTCAGAAGCTCCAGATCATCTTCACCTGGCGGAGGTTCTCCTGAAGACCCTGCTGCTCAGCATCGGTTTCTATACGGTTAGTCCAACAAATGTCCATTGAGGTTAACAGTTGATGGGAACATCAGGGGTTTAATATATATGTAACAATTCTCATTTATTCTGTTTTGCGTGTTTGTTTGTCTAGGAGCGTGCGTTTGGTGAGCTGGAGAAGAACAGTGATAAACAGAGGTTTAGTCAGTCGCAGAAGCAGACCGAAGCTCCTTCACACTTCCACCACCTGCTGTCTGCTCTCCACAGACACCTGCTGGCTCACTGCTACATCCACACGGGTGCTGA
Source organism: Paramisgurnus dabryanus (assembly GCF_030506205.2). NCBI lineage: Eukaryota > Metazoa > Chordata > Actinopteri > Cypriniformes > Cobitidae > Paramisgurnus > Paramisgurnus dabryanus. The sequence continues at coordinate 637,205 of NC_133354.1, read as the reverse complement.
GGTACAACCAGCCTTTCCCATTACACCTATTTAAAATCATCAGGAAGATCATGTAGCAGAATTTTATTTATTTATACGAAAGCCGCTTGTAGCAGTTATGTATTGAAATTCTCAGCATTTGCTAGTGTCCTAATGCTGGAGTTGGAGGAAAAAGTTGTTTAATGAATGTGTGTGTGTATGGGTTTGTTTAGGATGACAGCAGCGTTGTCCTGCTTCACAAGCACCTGTGCCTGCTATTGCCGTACGCAGCTGAGACCTTCAGGAGGTCCACCATACTGCTGGAGGAGAGCACACTGGACAAACATGTCATCAAGAAACTGCACAGTAAGAGCACACACAGTTAGTCACAGTTGCATGTTCATTCTTACAGTTCATCCCTGTGCATTTGTTTGCTTTTATCTAACCCTCATCCTGTACATTTATGCATCAGTTCATCCATTTATCATCTACCCATCCATCCATTTGCATGCACATCCATTTTCATCCATTCACTATTGAATCTGTTTATCCACTACTCGTCCATCTTTCCACTCGCTTGTGAATCCATATATTCACTTGCAACCGCCATACATCCACCCACCCATGCATCCCTCCATCTACTCATCAACTTTTGCATCGATTTATCAATCACCATACATCCACCCATCCACTGCGGCATTCATTTATCAACCACCATTCATCCATCCATTTATCCAACCATCAGTCTTGTGCATCAATTTATCCACTACCCATTCATCCGTTCACCCATTCTTTCAACCAACCTTGTGTATTAGTTTTTTGGTTTATGTTGTATAAATGTGTGTATTTGTTTGTAGCTGTGCTCTTTGGCTCAGTTGCGGGCAGTCTGCTGTGTCAGGTGATCTACTCTCTGCTTCTGCTGCCATTGGCTGTCGTTAGGCCCCTCCTTCCTCACCTGTTTACACTCCTGGAACACCTGAATGAGCTCAACTGTTACCTGCCCAACACTTCACATCTGGAGGACATGGAAATGGAAGGAATCCCACAAGGTGAACATAACACACTCTCAATCACCATTGAACATAATCAGATATCCTCTGTGAGTTTAACTTGTATACTCATCTCATAACAGAAGTGTCTGAAACCACTGAACCAGTCCTGGTGCCCGAATCTGAGGACTGGGCATGGCTTCTGGACCTGGAGAGGTCTGTAGCTCTTGCTATTGGCAGATGTCTCGGAGGTATGCTGCAGGGGCCGCCCTCTTCCATCCAGGAGAGGATGGCAGAGTTCTGGTTGTGTAACCCACTCTTGAGAAACGGGCTGGAGATGGACTTTGAACAGCTTGGTAATGACCTGACGTCATGGGGTAGCAGTGTATGATCACAAACAAATAAATGAAATTAATTGTTTCCTTTCAGATTGGTCGATGGGTTGGCTGACCGAGGCTGTGTTCATGAGCTGTAGTGACGTCAGGTTAGCCGATCTGCGTCTGTCTGAAGAAAACACCATGCTGGTGGAACTCGCTCTCGGATCCCCACGAGAACCTGCCAGCGCCCTCTGGAGGAAGATGAAAGATTATGCAGCAAGTAGAGGTGAGGAGGGAGGGACAAAACATGAGTGCATTATTTTCCACGTTTTCTGAAAACAAAAAAATAAAACTATATATTGTGAATTTAAGCAATAAAAGAAAGCAGTTAGAGTGTACATATTTACATACAGTATTGACCTGTATTTGTGCAGACTGGGACAATGGCGGATCAACAGGAGATTGTTTATTAGAAACAGTGTGCCGTTGCAGTTTGGCAGCTTTGCTCAAACATGCTGGTCTTCATGAAGCTTATTGGCAAGATAAGTAAGTGACACCCACATCACACCCTCTCTCTCTTCTCTTTCCTTTACACCTCTCTCACCCCATGTCTTCTTTCTTTAATTAGTTGACCCAGATTAAAATATATATTCTCTATTTAAAGAATCATTCCTTATGTGAGCAATAATGTCAGTTCCTTTCTCTCTCTTTCTCTGTCGTACACACACTCTTTCAAGAAGTTTCTCTCTTACGCTCACTTTCTTACTCGCTCACTCTCTTGCTCGCTCACTTACTCTTTTGCTAGCTCTCTTGCTCGCTCACTTTCTTGTTCACTCACTCTTTTGCTCACTCACTCTCTATTGCTCTCTCACTCACTCACTCACTCACTCACTTTCTTGCTCGTTCAGTCTTACTCACTTGCTCACTCACTTGCTTGTTAAATCTCACTCTTGCTCGCTCACTCACTCACTGACTGACTGACTCACTCACTCTTTTGCTAGCTCTCTCACTAACTCTCTTGCTCATTAAGTCTCCCTCTTGCTTACTCGCTCACTCACTCTCTTGCTCACTCACTTACTCTTTTGCTAGCTCTCTCACTCACTCTCTTTGCTCGTTCAGACTCACTCACTCTCTCTCTTGCTCATTCAGTCTCACTCTTGCTCGCTCGCTCACTCACTCACTCTTTTGCTAGCTCTCTCACTCACTCTCTTGCTCATTCAGTCTCACTCTTGCTCGCTCGCTCGCTCGCTCGCTCACTCTCTTGCTTACTCACTCTCTTGCTCATTCAGTCTTACTCTTGCTCGCTCGCTCGCTCACTCTCTTGCTCATTCAGTCTCACTCTTGCTTGCGTGCTCCCTCACTCACTCTCTTGCTCATTCAGTCTCACTCTTGCTTGCGTGCTCCCTCACTCACTCTCTTGCTCATTCAGTCTCACTCACTCACTCTCTTACTCACTCACTCACTCACTCACTCACCCACTTACTCTTTTTTTTAGCTCTCTCTCTCACTCTCTTGCTTACTCACTCTCTTGTTCGTTCAGTCTCACTCACTAACTCGCTTACTCTCTTGCTTACTCACTCTCTTGTTCGTTCATTCTTACTCTTGCTCGCTCACTCACTCTCTTGCTCACTCACTCTCTTGCTTACTCACTCTCTTGCTCATTCAGTCTTACTCTTGCTCGCTCGCTCGCTCACTCTCTTGCTCATTCAGTCTCACTCTTGCTTGCGTGCTCCCTCACTCACTCTCTTGCTCATTCAGTCTCACTCTCTTGCTCACTAACTCACTCTCTTACTCACTCACTCACTCACTCACTCACCCACTTACTCTTTTTTTAGCTCTCTCTCTCACTCTCTTGCTTACTCACTCTCTTGTTCGTTCAGTCTCACTCACTAACTCGCTCACTCTCTTGCTTACTCACTCTCTTGCTCATTCATTCTTACTCTTGCTCGCTCACTCACTCTCTTGCTCATTCAGTCTCACTCTTGCTTGCTCGCTCCCTCACTCACTATCTTGCTCATTCAGTCTCACTCTCTTGCTCACTCACTCACTCTCTTGCTCACTCACTCACTCACTTACTCTTTTTTAGCTCTCTCTCTCACTCTCTTGCTTACTCACTCTCTTGTTCGTTCAGTCTCATTCACTCACTCACTCACTCTCTTGCTTACTCAGTCTCTTGCTCATTCAGTCTCACTCTTGCTTGCTCGCTCCCTCACTCACTCTTTTGCTCATTCAGTCTCACTCTCTTGCTCACTCACTCACTCTCTTGCTCACTCACTCACTTACTCTTTTTTAGCTCTCTCTCTCACTCTCTTGCTTACTCACTCTCTTGTTCGTTCAGTCTCACTCACTAACTCGCTCACTCTCTTGCTTACTCACTCTCTTGCTCATTCAGTCTTACTCTTGCTCGCTCACTCACTCTCTTGCTCATTCAGTCTCACTCTTGCTTGCTCGCTCCCTCCCTCACTCACTCTCTTGCTCATTCAGTCTCACTCTCTTGCTCACTCACTCACTCACTTACTCTTTTTTTAGCTCTCTCTCACTCTCTTGCTTACTCACTCTCTTGTTCGTTCAGTCTCACTCACTCACTCACTCACTCACTCACTCACTCACTCACTCACTCACTCACTCACTCTCTTGCTTACTCAGTCTCTTGCTCATTCAGTCTCACTCTTGCTTGCTCGCTCCCTCACTCACTCTCTTGCTCATTCAATCTCACTCTCTTGCTCACTCACTCACTCTCTTGCTCACTCACTCACTCACTTACTCTTTTTTTAGCTCTCTCTGTCTCACTCTCTTGCTTACTCACTCTCTTGTTCGTTCAGTCTCACTCACTAACTCACTGACTCTCTTGCTTATTAAGTCTCACTCACTCACTCACTCACTCACTCACTCACTCACTCACTCACTCACTCACTCACTCACTCACTCTCTTGCTTACTCAGTCTCTTGCTCATTCAGTCTCACTCTTGCTCACTCACTCACTCACTCTCTTTCTCATTCAGTCTCACTCTTGCTCGCTCGCTCACTCACCCTCTTGCTTACTTACTCTCTTGCTTACTCACTCTCTTGCTATTCACTTGCTCTCTCTCGCTTGCTCTATCGCTCGCTCACTCTCTTTCTCTCCTTCTGTCTCTCTTACTCTCAAGTATTGATCTGTAGTGTCTCTTTTGTTTTATATCTTTCATGATAAATAGCTCAGCTGTGATGGCTCATTTGTGAGAGTATAGTGAATATGAACTGACAGCTGTAAAACATCATGGTTTTTACAGTTCAGGTCTGAAGCATTGGCGTAAATCTGCTATTAAACCTGTGCATGTGTGTGTGTGTAGATATGAACCCTGTGAAGTTCTGATCGAGATATATCAGGTGGTGTATAAAATCCGGACCACCCTCCTGTCCTATAAAGAGAGTGTAGGAAATGCAAGCAGTGCGCAGCCTACAACCGCCCCCAAACAGGTAAACACATCAATAAACAAGTGAACAAATCAATATAGATTGTTGTAATGGGAAAAAATCATTTAATAACAGGGTTGAGCACAAGATATACCTGCGTGTTACTCTTAATATTGTTAAACTTCTTGTTCCTCTCGGTTCTACTTTTAGGCGTCACTGGGATCTCAGAGCCCTAGTGAGGAGAGGCAGGAGGCGGGGAGCTCAGGAGAATCGTCAGGAAGAGATGCAGATCCCAGCATCCAGACGCCCCACACGGCAGAACATAACCAGGACGATCCATTAGAAGGGGAGACACCCAGCATCAGCAGTATGTACCTGCCGGGTAAACACACTGCTTTCTGTGTTTCTTACACAGCGAGTGTGGGCTAAACAGCCAAAATAAAAATGAAGAATTTGTTACAGGGACACTCCACTTTTTTGAAAATATGCTCATTTTTCAGCTTCCCTAGGGTTAAACATTTGATATTTACCGTTTTGGAATCCATTCAGCTGATCTCCGGGTCTGGGGGTACCAGTTTTAGCATAGCTTAGCACAATCCATTGAATCTGATTAGACCATTAGCATCGTGCTGAAAAATGACCAAAGAGTTTTGATATTTTTCCTATTTAAAACTTGACTCTTCTGTAGTTACATCGTGTACTAAGACCGACAGAAAATTAAAAAGTTGCGATTTTCTAGGCCAATATGGAAAGGAACCATACTCTCATTCTTGTGTAATAATCAAGGACTTTGGTGTTGTAACATGGCTGCAGCAGGCGCAATGATATTACACAGCGCCTGAAAATAGTCCCCTGCTATTGGAAGTAACCAAGGGGACTACTTTCGGGAAAGCCAACATATCAGTTATGTGGTGTTATTTCCAATAACAAACCTCCCCCTTGTGGTGTATTGCAAACAGTGCATGTGTGTTTTCACCTACAGAGGTGCTGCAGTGTTTTCTGGCCACACGGGAGGCCATGCAGCTCCAGCAGAATGAGACCGTTTATGAATCGTCTGGGACCAGCACGTTACCCAGCAGCACTGAGAGCCCCGGAACCCCTGACAGAGAGCCCCCACAGCGGCCCTGGGACCACCACAGCTCTACCAGTCAGGGTCTGTCCTTCCCAGCTGCCTGCCACCTGCTGGTGTCACGCTGTCTGTTCCTACTGTTGGGAGTCAGAGCTGCCTGGCAGGAGGAGAACGTCACGTCACAGGCACATACTGAGTGCGGTACAGCCAGGTCTGTATATGTGTATATACATCTGTGTGTGTTTACACATTGTGCAATATAAAAAGTTGTTAATGTAAACTTTATCTCTTTCTCTACAGGTCTCCACCCTACTATGAGGGACTTGGCACAAAGATGGAGTTACAGTCGCCATCTGAGCGAAGATTTAGTGAGAGAGAGGTATTTACTAAGGATTTATCTCCTACGAATCGTTCTTTTAATTGTTGTTATTTTGACTTCTCATTGTTTTTTTTTTTATCAAGCTTACCGATCACTCTATAAGTTCTTCAGGTTCGTTCAAGAATAAAATTGGTGGGTCGCCTTATTATTACACTTCTTGTCTTGCATATCTGATCCCATATGTCGGATCTCGCATATCCTTCTTGACCTTCTCTCTCTCTCTCTCTCTCTCTCTCTCTCTCTCTCTCTCTCTCTCTCTCTCTTCTCTCTCTCTCTCTCTCTCTCTCACCGCAGGCTTGCCTCTGTGTTCTCTAGGGATTATGAAAGATGCCTGGGAGCGACTGCGGCAGTGCATCAGCCCCACCACTGTGCTGTGCCCGGGTGGAAGTGGCACCCCAATCCTGGGACAAGTCTTCCATTTTTTGTGTGGGGGTCTCCTCCGAACATCCGCTCTGGGAGACAAAGACGTAGGGGCGCAGGCCGACCCAAAAGCCATTACTGTTGCCATGGCTCAGCAACACCAAAGAGCCCAGGTAAGAAAAGCATAGCTGGTGTAACAAATGTGGGGGAGAGCGGGCACAACCTAACACTTTTTGGTTTTGGCTCAATCATAATTTTTTTTTGAGTTTGATTAATTATATTTTAACACAAGCAACACACACATCTCTGCTACAAATGAACATTTGAAGTTTGTTTTCAGTACTTACCATTCTTGGACAATTACACCAAACATGACAGAAGTGCAAACGTTACAACTTACCCCATAGGGTGGGGTTATTTGTAACAGGCAGGGGGTTAGTTGTAACATTTGCTAAAAATTAAGTTTGCAGGCAAATATTTCAATACTATTTTGTCTATATACTTGAAGTGGATATTGTTTATATATTGGTCTATAATAAGACAGGTATCCACACTGCATTCATTCATCCAACCCTTTTCTAACAATAGTTCAATTATAAATGGATACAAATGTCTAAATATGTGAGAAAAAGCAGCACAATTATGACAAAAAAAAAAAAATTTATATGTGACCCAGTCTGTAATAACCATACTACAGTTTCAAAATAATTTTTTTTAGATAATGAGCATCAAAGTCTGATTTTAACCATTTATTTCATTATGATTTTAATCTTTGACGTGACCTTATTTAATTAATATTAAAGATATGAACAAAAATAAATTTGTTAGATTTTTGATAAGACAGGCACATTTATTTTGTTGGCAGCCAGCAATCATTTGTGTGTAGCCTATTTAAAACAACAACAAGAATTACGCTAACGATAGCAGTTTTCATATCGTAAATGCTGCGGGGTTAGTTGTAACACAGCGATACAATTAAACGCGCTGGGTCAAAATATTTTCAAGCCCACCAAAAAGTTGCTAAGAGCTGCAGACATATTTCAAAACGATGCTATGTTTTAGTCAACAAGACACTGATTAATATGACATAGCATTGGATTTGGTATCTTACATACCCAACCTAGAAATCGAAAATAACATATGATGAAAAAATTTACTTGCATGCCACCAAAACACTTCATTAATAACTCTCATTAATTAAATTAAATTAAATTAATAAAAAATATTATACATTTCCAATTATTTGCGGGAGATCATCTTTTGGCAGCGTGAAACGCTCAACCTTGTGCAGCAATGTAAACAGTCCGTGTTACAACTAGCCGCAGGTTAGTTTTAGTCCCGCACACCCCCACTATTGGTTTAGACTCACTGCAGTCAGTTATATATTCCTCTTTTAGGTGCGTTTGGAGGCGTTGCGTCAGATTTCTTCATTCCTGTCGGAGATGGAGGAGAAGAGCACCAGCTCTCTAGCGCCCCCACGGTTCCCTGGTCTTCTGCAGTCAGTGCAGCTGCAGTTCCTCTCCGGATGCTTTGGTCTGGGAGCACCAATCACTGGGAGTCTGGCTGCACCTAACAACAAGAATCAACATTACACGGTAAGATAGATATATGATGTAAACATAAAATATGTGACACTGTCTGTGAAATCCAGGCTAAAACTTTGAGTTTTTGTGCGCACAGGCTGGGAGTCAGTCGGCTCCTATAAGTGTTCAGAGAGAGTTGCAGTCTGCGGCTCATACGTTGTACCAGCAGCTGGTGCGTGTGCTTAGACAGAAGGCGGCGCTAGAGAGAGAACAAACAGGTTGGTGATGCTCGTCACTGATGGCTGCAGTTCTTAAAAAATTAAACAAAACATCCAAATTATATCTAGGTATTTGTCTGTGTCTTTCCAGGCTCATGTCAGCACCTGGTGTTAGCTACGGTCTTTGCTTTAAATTTCCACTATCAGCCTGTGGATCTGGTGGTGATTATTAAATCCGGCGTTTTGGAGATCTTGTCCACGTTGACCGATAACACGTGCGTGCTGGTGAACCAGCGCTGGCTGGCCGCATCCATGTCCGGTCACATGCAGCTGGGCGGAGCGGTGAAGCTGGCCGCGGCCAGACACCTGCAGATATTTGCCATAGCCGCCAGGTGAGATTACAGTACGGACTCGTTGTCTGAGTTGGCCGATTAGACATTTAGACATTTACACTCAAATAAAATGGTTTGTGTGTGTGTGTGTACACATTCAGTTCCTGTGAGGATGCTTTGCCATTGGATGTGTCCCAGGCTCTTATGGATGTGATGAGCGAGCAGTTACAAGGTTTGTTACATGCAGTTTACCAGCAGGAGGTGCTAGAGAAAGACTCCACAGATGACATGCAAGAGGAGACGACCAAACAAGAGAGTAAGATTAAAGCCAATTGTGGTTTTAAGTTAGGTATTGTGTGGTTGTTTATTGATATATGTATTGTTTTTATGAACACAGGTGTAGTTCGTAGCAGCAGAGTTGTGGAATCCCAGCTCGCTGACTTTCTGGTCTTCCTACGTCGCATTTTGTCGCTAAGGGTTGCTAAAAGAGTCTCAGCGTTCGTCAAGTGGATCGATCCACTGATGACCATCATCTCATATAAGTGCATGTCAGGAAATCCTCGTTTTCACAATCTGCGGACAAAACTGCTGGCTTTTCATATTTTAGAAGCTCTGTTGCCGGCGTGTTCAGACCCTGCCGTGATGAAACAGGTACGACAGGAAGTGTTTCACTGGCAACTATTGAATGTCGATCCGAAGTAGTTTATATGTCATTTGTTGTTTTCTTTCAGATTGTGGATCAGTTGTTTAGCCTTTTATCCACATACATGTGGGATGAACCAGTAGCCTTGAGAAAACATCAAGAAAAAGCTTCAGAGATTTCAAACAAGGTATTTAAACTCATCTCGATCGATGTATAACTTTAATTATACACAGTAACAGTCACCATACAGTATACTGTAGATTGCATGTGTTTGTGTGTATTCCCACAGGGTGAAAGTGAAGATGAGTGTATTCCGATTGGTGATTTCTCTTTTGATCCTCATAAGCTAATTTGTTGTTCCCTGGAAAGTGGGAATGTGCTGTCTCATGGGTCAGGTGGGAAGGGGTACGGACTGGCCACCACTGCAATTACATCTGGATGCTTTATTTGGAAGGTACTAAATTGAAATACAGTCATTGGCACTAGCTTTAACTTTTGTTATGACAATAAACAGGGCTGACCTCCAGAAGGTATATCTTACCAATTGGGATTTGGTAAAAGGTGAATTCACCCATAAAAATTGTATCCTGGGCTCTGTATATTTCAATGACAGCCCTGCCAGTCAAGTATGTTTTTATAGGGACCATTAGCTATACTTTTTATATATAATGTTAGGCAAGGTCAGTAAAAAATTTAATAAAAACATTTTACATGACTTTTCCAATCTCTTTCTGAGCTTTAAAACTATCTTTAAAGAGCACCTATTGTCTGATTCATGTTTTTAAATTTCCTTTGGTGTGTAAGTGTGTATTAGTACATGTTAACGATATGCACAAGCTACATACCCAAAGGTAATGCATTGCATTGTGTTAACATTGCATTGTCACCGAATCTTTCAAACATGGTAAGGAGCGTCACGTTTCCGGCTGATGTCAGAGGTATTCAGGCCAATCACAACGTACAGATTAGCTGGCCAATCAGGGACACGGAGCTTTTTACATCTGTGCGTTTCAGGGAGAGAGTGAAATCTGGAGCTACAAAAATGATGACCATGAACCACGCAAACACATTGTATTATACCAAATACACAAAAAAAGTTGTTTTTAGCAATGAAATAGGTGCTCTTTAATGCTGCGTTCACACCAAATGCGAATAGAGCGTCTAGCGCGAATGATTTCAATGTTAAGTCATTGTAAAGACACGTTAACGCGTGTCTGGAGTTCTCGCGGCGCAAATGAGGCGTTTAGCGCGGTAGACGCGAATCTGCCTCATTCGCACATCTAGTTCACAAGAATGACGCAAATTAAGAGTTGCCGTGGGAAACGCATGAGTTGAAAAATCGGAACTTTGGCAGATAATCGCGCCGCGTTAACCAATCAGGAGCTTGCTCTAGTAGTGACATGATTACAGGAAGCGAGCGGAGTCGCAGAAGCCCCTCCCATGACGCGAATTTCCGTGTGAATGTCTCGAATGACTAGAATTTCACGTGCGGCTTTCACATGCGGCTTTTACGCGTGAATGAAGCGTGTAAACTCAAAATGTTCAAGCATCCAACTACGTGCGATTAGCGCGTTTGTCACCTCTGCCGCGTCTGGTGTGAACACGCAGTAAGACAGGGTTTCCCAATATCTGAAAAAAACACATAATAAAGTAGAAATATTTTATTTGTTTAATCTGAATGCCATGTAACCATTACAAAACACTAAAATATATCAGAAAACTGAGAACTCAGATAGGTTTTATGTACAAATAAAAGATTACCAGATAAAGGTCAAATAAGGGGTAATAATAATATGAATAACCATGTAAAATACTACTAATACATACTTTAAACGAATGAAAAATAAATGTTTCTGAAGTTAAACATGGAAATGTGTTATTAAACTATTAAAGGCGGAGTCCTGTTGATAGACCCGCCCCACACATACGCAACCCGGCATTTGATTTGATTTGATTTGATTGGCTATAAGTGTGTTTTGGTAGTCGGCCCGTCTCCTTATCCAAACCGTTTTTCAAACATCGTGGACTCCGCCTTTAACATATTTATTTAAAATAATTTAAAGTCAATCATTTGGGTCAAGTGGGGTTCGGCTGACGAAAAATCTGTGTGTAATTGCTTTTGTCATCCATGATCTCCAATAGTTCTACATTACCAAAGAGAACAGGGGGAATGAAGGGACGTGCATCGGAGTCTCCCGCTGGCCCATTCGCGACTACAACCATCGGACCACCACGGACATGTGGTTATACCGGGCCTACAGTGGAAGCCTGTATCACGGTGGTGAACTGGGCCGAGCCCTGCCTTCCTTTACCCAGGGGGATACCATCACCTGCATACTAGACATGGAGGCTAGAACGGTCTCTTTTGCCAAAAACAACAGGGTATGTATTTGCAGAATTGAAGAGCACACTAGCCCGAAATTTCCTTATGACAACATGCCTCCATAGGACCCTGTGATAAGGGCAGCAGGAGTAAATATTATCAATGGTGTATCTGGTGAAAGGTGGACCCGAATTTTTTTATCCTGGGCTGGGCTCTGTATTTTCATTGACAGTCATTTATGTTTTTAAGGGTCCATAATCTACTTTACTTGTAAAATCTCTTATTTTTTTGCAAAACTAAAACTAACATTATATATAAGTATATATATATATATAGCTTCTGCAGTGTAATTTAATCTGAAATCTATGATCTGACAATCTAACCATTCATGCTTCTGTTTGGATGTATTACTAGGAACCAAAGTTGGCTTTTGAAGGTGTGGATGCGACGGAGCTCTACCCCTGTGTTTTATTCTACAGCAGCAATCCAGGAGAAAAGGTTGACCTTTGAATTCAACAAACCAATAGCTTTATCAAAAATATTCATACTTTTGAACCGTATATACAAATATTTCCCCTCTTTGGACTTTAGGTGGCACTGTGCGACCTGCAAATGCGTGGGATGCCGAGTGATCTTCTGGCGGGTGAACCTCTGTGCAGCCCGCGGGCAACGGTCCTGCTGGAGTCCACCATTCAGCTACTGAGACGACTGTATGTTAATGACGACTGGGTTCAACATATCAACCAGCACATTTCGAACAAACTACAGCTTATCCATCCACTCATGAGGGAGGGAGCGCACGGCAAAGTCGGTAAGTGGACTTTGATGGTCTGTTTGTTTGCTTGATAGAGTCGCATACTACTTTGGAAATGTCACTTTGAAATGTTTGGGACTTTAACATATAATTATTGTCTAAGTTAAAGATGAATGTATTCTGTTATCTGGTATTAGGCTCTACCAGTAAGGAGTCAGGTGATAAATGTGGGGTGAACAGAGAGAGGGGGTTTGCTTGGGCAGATGTGTGGACATCTACAGACCACCTCTCCGGTCCGGCGGGTCTCTCTGACACCCAGCTAAGCGTCTTGTGCACGGAGGTCTGGCCGGTCATGGCACTCATCGGAGGGGTGGACAGCGGCCTGCGTGCTGGAGGAACTTGCCGGCACAAACCCAGTGGGCGAAGGGCGACTCTTCTCGGGGTGTTGAAAGAGGGAAGCCCGCTGGCCAAGCTACAGTGGGAGGAAACGGATTTTACTGTGAGGTAAGCACATAAGCTCTTTATAAATTCATTCACAAGTTTAAAATATGAATGTTTTTGTTTATTAATTACATAGTAGTATATAATAGTGTATAGTAGTTGAATAGAAACTCATTTGGTTTATAAATATTCAGAAATAATATATTGCAGATTTTTTAACTCATTCCCCGCCAGCCATTTTTTGAAAGGTTGCCCGTCAGCATTTTTTGCAAAAGTTTCACAAAATGCCTTCCAGGAAAATTTTCTTCTTAAAATATATAAACAAACATACAAATATATCAAATGAAAGAACAGACCGTCTGCTTTCAAACAATTAAAAAACATTTCATCCTATCTATATTTTTCTCTGCTTATAAACTCTTAAATATGGGTATTTTTCTTAAAAAAAATATATATATATAAGTAAATGCATTTTTGTTAAGGAATTTAAAAATTTGTAAATAACGTTTTGGCTAGGGATGTACCGATACCACTTTTTTAGAATACGAATACGAGTACGAGTACTTGCATTTCAGTACTTGCCGATACCGATACCGAGTACTTAATAAAAAAACATGATTTAAATTTACAGGTAACAGCTTTAGTCATATAATTTAACAAAAAAAACAAAGGACTAGTTTTCCAGTTTGTTGTAAACTCTGCCTCTTTGGACAACACGAGGCATTAACCCCTTACACGCCACTCAAACATAGACATTTCTCAGACCGTGGTATCGATTCCAGGAATCGGGGGACTTTTAACGAGTATGAGTACTTTAGAAAATGAGGTATCGAGGCCGATACCCGATACAAGTATCGGTGCATCCCTAGTTTTGGCTTCATGTTTTTTTTTTTTTCATAAATTGGGTATCTAGTGGATAATCGCGGTATTGCAGATGAACATAAAAAAATCATCAGCAACACGTTTTTTATGCAAATGTTTTTGAGATAACTCTCAATGGCTGGGAAAGAGTTAATAATGAAAGAATTAAAAGGAAATATTAAATTTTTTTGCTTAAATATAAAAAAAAATGTGTATTAAGCTTAGTTTGAAGTGAAGGTAGATGGGTAAGGTCCTGGTAACTGACGACTTTTTCCAGCATTGTCATTAATATCCGTGTACAGATGCCATCGTAATTGTTGTATGTGTGTTGTATCTATCCTGTTCTTTTTGCCAGTTGCATGTCTGTGTCTGTTTCCGTTTCAGTATTTCTTCACTTCCCTTGTCTCATGTGTGTCTTCTGTCCTTTCTCTTTGTTTTTTTCTAATCATTGTATCCTTTCCTTTCCACCCTTTTTTCTGTCTTATCCCCTCCGTTTCACCTCTTCTCATCTTCATACTGCTTGTGACCTGCTGTGGTCCCACTAACCCAAAGCTTCCTGAATTCTTGGTCACCTAGTGACACCCCTCTCTCCTCGCTGGAGCCGTGCGATGTCCCCCAGTTGGACATGTCTCGCTGCTGCGGCCTTACGCCGTCCGTGCTCTTCGACCTCATCCTGATGACCGGCATCTTAGAAGAGCAAGAGCCACCATCCGGATTGCCCCGGAATAGGATCAGCTCAGAGGGCGGCCCACGCAGCGAGCTGGAGAGACGATTGGATGAGGATATCGCCCGCATTATGATGGATGAAGACGGAATGGCTTGTCCGGTGGACGGGGAGAAGAAAGAGGAGAACCAGGATGAAGCGTTTGGATCCCTCAAGCAATCAAATGAAAACTGCGGTGGCGCCCCCTGTCCACCGATACTTGCACTACAACCTCGTGCGGACTTCTTTGCACTGGAACTTCGCGCAATACGCATTTCCTACCTTTTGCTGGGTGCCCTAAAGTCTTTGGCTGTCATTCTGAACTGTGGGAAGTTCTCGGATCTTCGTCCGATTCCCAAATCGGAGGCAGGGGGCAGCGTAACTAGACCTGAGCCGGCGAGGACCTCTGCTGGCGAGGAGGAAAACGGCGAGCTGCGCTCAGTGCTGCAGTTTGTGGTACGGAGCATGGTGAAGTGGGCTGTCAGACCCTGTCCGATCAAACAGGCCGTGGCTTTGTCAGATCTCGAAAGGGCTCAGATCATCGTCTTTAAAGGTGCGCTGAGCAGGCTGCACGGCGATGGAAACCAGGAACACAAGGGTTTGTACTTTGTTTTTCTACCATGCTAGAATCCAGAGTGTATTTGATTTATTGTTACTTTTAGTGTTGTATGCAATGCATTTATACAGAGATTTTGAATGCTAAGTTGTGTATATTCCATAACATTGTCTTTGGTGTGTTGAATTAAAGGGATAGTTTACCCAATATGAGAACTCTGTCATCATTTATCTGTAATATTTTTTTTCTGCTGAACACAAAGAAAGATATTTTGAACAATGTTTGTAACAAACCGCTTTTGGACATTATTGACTTCCATAGTAGGATATTTTCCTACTATGGAAGTCAGTGGTACTTGTGTTTCCTGCTTGATTACAAATATCTTCCTTTGTGTTCAGCAGAACAAAGAAATGTATACATGTTTGTAACAACATAAAGGTAAGCAAATGACAGAATTTTCATGTTTGGGTAAACTATCTCTATTAGAGTTTGATGTAATATGTATAGACATACTCTAACTAAATTTTTTTTTTTGATAAAATACAACATTCTTACGAATAATCTCTTTCCCCGCCACTGTTTATAAAAAAAGTTGCCAGCCAGCGCCAGCATTTTTAATGATTTTCACAAAAGTTTATTGCCTTCCAGAAAATAAACTATATAAACTAAATAAAATACAAACATGCAATATATCAAATGAAAGAACAGACCAAACAAAAAAAGTTTCATCCTATCTTTATTTGTTCTTTTTATAACCTCTCAAATATGGGTTTTATGCTTTAGTGTTTTACAGTCGTGGCCAAAAATATTGGCACCCTTGGTAAATATGATCAAATAAGGCTGTGAAAATTCGTCTGCATTGTTAATCCTTTTAATTTTTTATTTAAAAAAATCACAAAAATGCATTCTTTAATTGGATAATAAGAATTTAAACGTTTTTAAAACTTAAATGTTTTTCTCTAATACACATTGTCCAGAATTATTGGCACCCTTTTATTCAATACTTTTTAAAACCTTGAAACAGAAGCCAGAGCTGAATGATTTTGTGTTTATAATCATGCTGGAGTGCTCAAAATTGTGAATATGAATGGGAATATACTTCAGAGATATTTTACCAATAAGAATTTCTAGGGGTGCTAATAATTGTGTCCAACAAGTATTTGAGAAAAACATTAATTTCATAATGATATTTCCCCTCAGTTTTTAATTCTTATTATCCAATGAAGGATACAATTTTGTGATTTTTTTAAAAATCAAAAATCAAAAGGATTAACAATGCAGATTAATTTTTCTCAGCCTTATTTGATCATATTTACCAATGGGGCCAATATTTTTGGCCACGACTGTATAAGTTGGGTAAAAGCACCCTCTAGTGGATAATAGCGGAAATATGTATTGCTGTAAAAACTTGTTATTGGCAGGGAAGCATTTTCTCTTAATTGATGAGTAGGGTTGTGCCAACGGACAATTGTATTGTGTATTGACAATCGTCGGACATATCGCCAATAGCAGGCTTTCATGACGATAGTTGGCGATTGTTGTTATTATCATCATCATCATAGTTTCAAGTTAACATGCGCATTGCGTGCTTTTCCTCACCTGAGAGTGTTTGTGGGCTTCACATTGCATGAGAGATCTTTTAACGTGTGCAGATTCCTTCTCGCAAGCACCTGAACTTAATACACACATCTTGGACTCTTGCTCGGACCTGAATGCACGCGGCATGGACTCCTTCTAGTACCTAAACTTGTAATGCGCATGATTAGGACTCTTCCTTGCACATGAGCTTGTAATACGCATGGGTCAGACATTTTCTTGCACTAGAGTGGTTGTTAGGAGCATAGGGTTTTTAAAACCAGCGAGTGTGTGGTTCGCGCTCCCTTGCACGCACAACATTTTAGAGCGTAATAACGCACTCAGATTAATGGCATCAGTTTTAAGAAGGTTGCTGTCATGACAGTGTCGCCCTTGATTCTTTTTTGTCCAATAATCAAGTGGCTTGTCATAAATGAGTAAAAAATTTACAAATAAATAAATGAGTTAACTACTGCTTCGCCCTTCCATACTTTCGTGTATTGGCGATCTCACAGGCTGATGATAGGACAATCTCAAAATGAGGCATATCGCCCAACACTATTGACAATATAACCCGTCAATGGCGGGGAAAGAGTTAAACATTCACAATATCTCTATCAATAGTTGTTATTATAGTAAGTTAATGCCCATGTTTGCTATTGATATGCTGATTTGAAATGTAACCAGATTTGTTCATGTGTGTGTTTAGATTCTGCAGGGAACTCTTCATCTCAACCCGTGTCCAAATCTTCAAGCTCTGTCTCGCTGTACAGCAACGGCTCTGAGGGGACGGCCATCTTCGGCCAATCAGGTTCTCCCTCCACCAATGACCTCACAGCTTCCCTTCTCACCGCCCTGCACGTTGACGGCCTGGAAAACTTTAATCCTTTTCTGCCCATCAACCTACTGCAGTGAGTTTAATATCAGATTCATTATATGATTTCAATGCATCAAGAACATACACAAATGAAATAAGTTTGATGGATAATGTTTGATTGATAGATAAAGTCTGAATTTGATTAAAGTGCAATGGCATTATTAAATTTTGAGTTGAGGTTAATGCACTTAAACATTGTGTTATCCTTCTTAAAGGTATAGTGGTCTTAAAAGTATTTGGACACCCAACAGTTCACCCAAATATGAAAATTCTCTCATAATTTGTGTCATGTTAATAGTTGTCACGTGTTTTGTTACAAGATACGTCAGAAGTAGGAATGCATACCGATTCATCACGATTCAAAATTATTATAGCATTATAGCAAAATAAAAGTTTTTGTTTACGATATATATGTGAGAACTGTGTATAATAACTTTGTATAGATAAATGCACACACACGCATGTATATATTTAATAAATGTTTACAAATGTATATACATTTGTATATTTAGGTATAATTTATATTATATATAAATAAAAAAAATGTACCGAGCCCCTAAGGTGACATTGGAGTAAAAAAAATATATAGTTTAGTTTCATGTGCTCACGTGAAACTTTCATGTGCAGAATTTTTTTTTTAAGTTTAGTTTCGCGTGCTCGCTTGAAACTATCGCGTGCTCGTGTGAAACTATCGCGTGCTCGCGTGAAACTATCGCGTGCTCGCGTGAAACTATCGCGCGAGCACTTGAAACTTTCGCTTTCGCGCGATAGTTTCAGGTGAGCACGCGATAGTTTCACGCGAGCACGCAAAACTAAACTTAAAAAAAATTCTGCACATGAAGGTTTTGCGTGAGCACATGAAAGTTTCACGTGAGCACATGAAAGTTTCACGTGAGCACATGAAAGTTTCACGTGAGCACATGAAAGTTTCACGTGAGCACATGAAAGTTTCACGTGAGCACATGAAACTAAACTTTCGATTTTTTTACTCCAATGTCACTTTAGGGGCTCGGTAAAAACGTAATATATAAATATATATATTTTCTTCAAATTCTACATGCATGTGTGCATATTTATATATAAATAATTATTATACACAGTTCATACACATATGATGTAAACAAAAACTTTTATTCTGCTATAGATTAATCGCGATTAATCGGTATGCATCCCTAAGCAATGAGATCTGACCTTGCCACTATATTTTAACTTCTCGTGCTGATCTGGCTATATGACTTGTCGATCACTAAATAAATAAGCTTAAAATATTAATAATTTTCTCTCACAGTGTATCGCTTTTGAAGGCATATATTAACCTACTCAAGTCATTTGACTATAACATTAAGATGTATATGGTTGGCGCATCGCCATATTGACCGCCATATAAGTAGATAACATGGTGGCTTTTTAATAAAAATTATTTGTGTTTAGCTGAAGGAAGAAAGTTTTGATATATCTGGGAGGGTGTGAGGATGAGCAAAAAAAATTTCTTTGCATTATGTAACAAAATATTAAACCACTTTAATATTATTACTATTTTTAAGAAGTCATTAACACATAGTGAAGTTATGCTTCTTACATAAATATTGTTGATTCAGATCGCTGTCAAATGAGACAAACACTCACACACAGGTCACTCAGAGCACGAGTGATAACACAGGTGAGTGTGTGTTTGTGTACACCTATGGCTGCGTGCGTGTGTAACTTTCTAAAACAAAGCATGACGAGAGAGTCATTAACATGGTCAACATAACGCATGTGCATTAAGTGTCATGAAATGTCTCTGGTGCTATCAGTTTTCTTGTTTCTGTGTGGATGTGTGTGGCTTGGCTCCTCTAGGCGGATGGTTCTGGCACGTTTTCCCACATTGGCAGGTCTTGTCCACAGTCCGGTTCTGCCCCCCGGGCTCAGTCTGACTAGCTCAGCATCCTGTGAGGGGTTTACTGAGCAGCAAACCAGCTTCCTCGAGCCCTGCGGCCAGACCAGGACACCCGTGGGTAAGACTGAGAATAGGGCTTCAATAATGTCAAAACAAGCTTTTCAAGTCACAAAAATGACCATTTACTTGTGAATATGTGAATGATGTCAAGCACATGGCATCTGTTTTTGATTCGTCCTAATAAACTAATAGCAGTTTATGTAGCATCAGGTGAGACAACATGTGTGGTTTTGTTTCTTCTAATAGACAATCTGTGCATGTTTTGCACTTGTGAATGTGTTGGTGTGTCACATACTCACTTGTAGCAAGAAATTTGTTTGATTTTCTTGCATTATTACACTCAACTGAATGGCATCAACTTATTTTTAAAGTTGCTTATATGAGAATATATGAAGAGTTTGGTTTCAAAACTAGATAACTCGAAAAATCTTTTTTTTTGTGTGTGTGTGCATTCCAATTAATATCAATCAATGCAGTTGGTTTGCTTTCATAATAAAAAAAAATAATACAGCTACAATAATAACATAAAAATAACATAAGCATAAGCATGTTTTGACAAAAAAATTATATGAGTTTACAAGTTATCTCGTTTTGGAACCAAACTCTTCATATATTTATACTGTCTAAAAAGTCTGAGACCACTAATGAAAAATTTTATTAAAATTATATAGTCTGTATTTGAGCAAATCTGACCTTTTGTACAAATGAGTTTATGTCTAAAAATGTAAAATCTTAAATATTTCTTCAGTTAATGTACAATAATAATCACCGTCTATTCTAATAATTGCTTTTCTTTTCGAGGATTTACAATTACATATGTTTGCTTATGTGCTAAAAAAATGTGTACATTGCAATGCATTGTTAGTCACTTTGCATAAAAGCATCAGCCGAATGCATAAATGTGACCCTGGACCATAAAACCAGTCATGGGTCGCATGGGTATATTTGTAGCAATACCCAACAATACATTGTGTGGGTCAAAATTATCGGTACCAAAAATTATTAAGATATAAAGTAAAGATCATTTTTTTGTAAATATTCTACTGTAAATATATTAAAACTTTATTTTGCTAAGGACTCTGATTCCACATTTTAAATATTTGTACCTTGGCCACATGTTGTCCTATTCTAACAAATCAGATGATGTTAAAGTCAATAAAAATACCTTTATGACCGGTTTTGTCGTCCAGGGTCACAAATGTTTACAACATTGTGTTGTAATTTTTTAAATAATAAATCATCAAATTTGAATAATTGAAGAGTTCAGATGCAAAACCCTCTACGTGCATCTGACATGTTTTCTTGTAAATAAGCCTTTTTATTAGTGATTTACCGATGAATCTTACGATTTTTTATTAATTTGAAACCATTGGCATATTGTCAATAGCATGAGAGAAACTGATACCGATTGTTGTTTACATTACTGCGTGAAGCCAATAAGTGGCATGTCTGTTGCATAATCCAGCATTTTTTTTTTATCAAAATAGTTAAATACTTTCCTAAACAAAATAAAATTTTTATAAATTATAGTTTGTCAGACATGCGATGGGGGGAAAATAGGAAATCAGAGTTAAGAGTATTTCGGAAAAATGTCTGTGGTCTACACAAAAAGAGAGGCACAAAGTCTGATAAAATTTTGTCGATTTTTGGTCTTTTTCCGAGATTTTGAAAAAAAATCGACAAAATTTCATCTGACTTTGTGCCTCTCTTTTTGTGTTTGTCAATTGAAAGTTAAATAGATCCGAACCATGTTCAATAAAATAATTTGATGCAGAAATAAACTAGCTATAGGCCAACTGTTCAGTAGTGTATACAAGTGTTTAATATTGGTATACAGTACAGGCCAAAAGTTTGGACACACTCACTCATTCTTTATTTATATGTTTCCACATAACAGAATAATAATAAACTTGTCCAAACTATGGCATAACACAAATGCAACTGTGGGAATTATGTTGGTGACTGAAAGCATACAAAATAGATCAAAACTGTTATATTTTATCATCTGAAGTGCAGTCACCCTTTGCCTAGAAATTGCAAATACTTGTGTCATTTTATCAAGAAGCTTCTTGAAGTTTTACTTTAGACTGAATTTTAAAGAATATTGAAGGAGTTCACATTTAATCTGGGCTCATATTGACAGCTTTTTCTGTAATATTCAGTGCAATTCATCTATTTTAAAAATAATATTTTAAAATAAAAATTTAACAATAGAGGAACAATGTCGCACACCTGTTAGTTCCGGATAGGTGCGTTGGATGAAGAGACAATGAAGTCCACCAAACATATATAAAAATAAAGGATATCCCGCACACTATTAAATGCAAAATATACAAAATATTTATTGCGACGTTTTGATCACAAGATCTTCCTCAGGCATATGTTTTTTCTACAAACGTAATTTCATGCATTTAACCATACACCTTTAGATTAAAAGATTTTTAATTAACATTTAAGTCAAGTGTGTCCAAACTTTTGGCCTGTATTGTTGGTATTGACCAATAGTTGTCTGTTTAGATGTGTATCGCATCCCTATTTTTAATCAGACTCTTAATGCATCCTACCAACAAACTGGTATTTCTGAATGATTTGAGGGTGGGATTAAGCGTTTTTGAAATGAAAGTATTTGATGAATGTATATGTGCCGAGATTTGGTTAATATTATTATCTCATTTTTAACGAAGGTGACGTTTAGAGGCTTTTGGATCTGAGCTCCTCATTTTTTTCTTTTTAGTCTAGAGCAGTACACGCATCCCTGACACGAACTGAGTGAACATTTAACTTTATTATTTCTGTCCTTCAGAACAGCCCCAAATGTTTGTCCCTGTTCGTTTGCTTGAAATGGGCTTTTCAATGAGACACATCTACAGAGCCATGGAGGCAGCAGGTACTTGCCAGTGCTTCCAACATTAAACCAGACTTATCGAGTCAAGAAGACCATTATGTGCATTTGCTGTTCAACTGCTCTAAATGTCAGATTAAATTAGGAAACAATTAGGAAACGGAAAGCTGCTGTGAAACGATGCCAATTCAGTTATTCACCGATATAAATATCATTAATAGGTCTTTATGTTGGGTCTTGTCTCACTTTGTGATTTAATTGTTTAGTGTCAATTGCTGATTCATTGAATGCTGTTATTGCACCAAATTCATTTATTACATTTTCCCTCTAAGACACTGATTTAATTTATGCTCTTCTATACTGGATGAATTATGAAAAATATTATTGGAGCACTGCATGATGTCTTTTGAATGTTATGTGTTAAATGTGTTATGAATGTTATTCAAAATTATATTCAGCTAAATAAAGCCAAAAGTATACTAAGGTTCGTATACCACACTTTTATTAAATACTATTTCTTTGTACCAAGGTACAAGTGACAATAAAAATAAATAAATAAAATAATAAAAAAATACATTTAGATTATTTGTTGATTTAACTTTTAATAAGTGTTAAATCCACTAAGTAATATTCAAAATAGAAATTTATTATATTTATTTATTTATTTGCTATGCAAGCCGTAATAAAACCATTTCAGGTGTTCCTATGTTTGCTTGATACTTGCATGCAGTTTTTATTGGCCATTTAAAAGAAACTACACGACAAAGTCTTAAAGAGATAGTTCGGCCAAAAATGATATTAAACCCATGATTTACTCACCCCCAAGCTGTTCGAGTTGCATATGCCCATCGTTTTTCAGACAAACACATTTTCGGATATTTTAGAAAATGTTTTAGATCTTTCAGTTGATTAAATGTAATGTTATGGGGTCAACCCATAGTCCACGACCTTCAAGTAAAAAAAAGGGCGTCCATCCTTCACAAATTAAATCCAAACGGCTCCAGGATGATAAACAAAGGTCTTCTGAGGGTAATCCGCGCGGTGTTGTTGTAGAAATATCCATATTTAAAACTTTATTAACGAAAATAACTACCTTCCGGTAGCGCCACCATCTTAGTCGCGTCCGCATTCAGGATGAGAGCTTAAGCAGCCTACGGAGGCTACTCTGCTGCTGCTCTGTGCCCCCACCCTCCGAATTTGTCATACGTCACTAAGAAAAATGCGTACACTACGCTAATACTCTCTCCTGAATACAGAGGAGTCTAAGATGGCGGCGCTACCGGAAGGTATTTAAAACATTTTATAAAATTTCCGAAAATGTGTTTGTCTGAAAAACGATGGACATATGCAACTCGGACAGCTTGAGGGTGAGTAAATCATGGGTTTAATATCATTTTTGGCCGAACTATCCCATTAAAGGAATAGCTCACTAATACAGTATGTTTCTTTATATAAATGTTTTAGGAAAAGGGTTCCTTGCCAAAGGTATCATATGTGGGGGTCCCTGCCAAGTTTACATTGCTTTGTACGTTTTAAACTTCCTGAAAAGTTTAGAAAGTTTAGTTAGGGGAGTGCAGTATTTTAAATGTTAGTATTGTTAGTGTGTTAGTGTATTGATGTTTTTGTTACCTTTCTCTCAGGGGTGACGGGTGAGGTGGACTCTCGTATGATTGAGGTGCTGGCGAGCTGGATGCTGGAGCACCCTTTGACTGAAGAACAGCAGGTGGGAGAGGGTTCATCAGCAGGGGGCGCCACTGATACACCCACATCTGACGGTCCTGAGACCGTGCAGTGCCCTGAGTCACCTGCCCCACTGACCCTGCATGAAAGCCAGGAGCCCAACGAGAGGTGAATACTAACATATGGTCTCTTAAAAACGTAAAAAAAAAAAAGAAATGTCTGTTTCTATATCTGATGTTTTTTGGATGCCTCTCACTAAATTAAACATGAATTTGCACATTTGTACTTAAAATACTTGCACTGCACAAGATTTTATCAGTTAGCAATAAATCTGTGAAATTGTCAGTTTACATAGTGTTAAATTTGTTAAACCTGTTTCTAAAAACTTTTCACATTCTTTTCACATTTTTCACATAATTAGGATGAAGTATTTTTTTCTTTTTTAACACTTTACTCATATATATATATATATTGCTAGTTCATGTTAGCTAATGCATTTTCAAAAGCTAACATATACAACATAGTTGTAACGTGTCACCAATTTAAATACTGCTTTTACCAATGTAGTTTTACAGAAATCATGTTATCCCTAAAATGCGATTTTTTTGAAAAGTTGCACACCAGCATTTTTTGTAATTTTCAGCTAAATAAAGCTAACCTGAATAAAACATTTGATAACAATGAATATTAATACTTCTATTGCATTTTTTCTTTTTAGCTTATTAAGTTATTTTTTGGTAAATTTCAGCATTTACTTATTTGTTTTTAAAGTTGTATATGTTAGCATTATAACAATATACCAATGTAGTTTTAGAGAAATCATGTTATCTCAAAAATGCGATTTTTTTTTTTGAAAAGTTGCACGCCAGCATTTTTGGTAATTTTCAGCTAAATAAAGCCAAGAGTATACTAAGTTTTGTATACCACACTTTTAGCAAAATAAAATTTCTTTGTACCAAGGTACATATGACAACAAAAATAAATAAATAAAAGATTAAAAAAATACATTTAGATTTTTGTTGATTTAACTTTTAATAAATAAGATAAAAAATAAGATTTATTTATTTATTTATTTATTTTGCTTTTGTTGGAGCACTGCATGAAGTCTTTTGAATGTTAGGTGTTAAGTGTGTTATAATGTTATTCAAAATTATATTCAGCCAAATAAAATTTCTTTGTACAAAGGTACAAGTGACAATAAAACTAAATTAATAAAAGAATAAAAAAAATGCATTTAGATTATTTGTTAATTTAACTTTTAATAAATAAGTGTGTTGACTGCATTAATATTCAAAATAAAATTATTATAATAGAATTTTTAATTTTTTTTTATTTATTTATTTATTTATTTATTTTGCTATGCAGGCAATAAGTAATACAACCATTTCATGTGTTTCTATGTTTGCTGGATACTTGCATGCAATTTTTGTTAGCCATTTAATTCATTCCCCCCAGCCATTTTTTGAAAAGTTGCCCGCCAGCATTTTTTGTGATTTTCATAAAAGTTTCACAAAATTCCTTTCAAGAAACTTTTCTTTTAAAAATAAATAAACATACAAATATATAAAATGAAAGAACAGACCCTCTGCTTTCAAACAAACAAAACGGGAAAAAAAATTTCATCCTATCTATAATTTTTTCTCTGCCAATAAACTCCTAAATATGGGTATTTTTCTTAAAAAATTAAAGCTGAAATAATTGCATTTTTGTGAAGTAATTTTGATAGAGATCAGATTCAGAACGATTATCAAAACATACACAGAGTTTAAAATTAGTAAATCATTTTTTTTTTTTTTTTTGCTTCAGTTTTTATATAAATTGGGTCTTATCTAGTGGATAATTGCGTTTTTATAACACATTTTTTTATGCAAATGTTTTTTTTCTTAACTGACGAGATAACTTGTCAATGGCGTGGAAAGAGTTAAACTGAAACTTTAACACAGAAACATTATATAACAAACCAGAAAATACATGAACAATCTGCAAATATGTCATCATTTAGCAATAACTATAATTTTGGTGTGTAGAAGTATAAACATTTGTGTTTGTTGCAGCAGTATCAGCACTTATTGTTTGCTTGTATTCTGATCTATGGTTTTATTTTACCAGTCTGTTAGCTGGTTTGGACCTAGTGGAGAGAGAGAACTTTTTAGATGTTCACTTGACCAGAAACAGACCTCCACCCGCACGCAGACAGAGATCTGGAGTGAGCCAGAGGACTTCGTTTAGGAGAGCAGGTTAGACTCAACCACCGTGATTGGTGATCCAATGAGAATACAGTTTAAAATCAAACACTCATATGTTGTGCTGGTTTCAGATTCCCCTTCTCCCAGTCCTGTGCCAACACTGTACAGACAAGACGCAGGTGTGTCAGAGTGGCCCGAACGGGCTGAAACGCACCCGTTTGCGGCCGAAGAGGAATCCGAGCTGGGCTACATGGATGACCCTTATCATGAAGAACCCTACGAGGAGCTTCTCACCCCGGAGTTCATCACCTCTGAGAGGGACACACTTTGGATGGCAGAGGTACCTTAATTGCTATTGTAATTTCACCTTCGGTATACTCTGTCAGTTTTGTATGAAGTCTTTCTTATGCTCTTAGGGACGAGAGGAACACCCAGAAGCTCATGAGATGGTGGAGTGTGAACTCTGCAACACACTCACCCTGCAGTTCAACAACCACATGAAGAGACATCACCCCGGATGCGGTCAAAGCGCTGGTCGCCGAGGTTACCGCAGCAATGGGGCTTACGTGGACGGATGGTTTGGTGGTGAATGCGGATCGGGCAGCCCGTACTATCTCTTGTGCAGCATATGCAGGGAAAAGTATCTGTCCGCCAACCTGGGCGGGATGAGCTCTAAACAGGACAGGTGAGGATGTGATCGAATATGGTATAGATGAGAATGTGTGTAATGGCTACATCACTTATGACAACGCATGTGGTGTTTTTTCAGGGGAAGGGGTTTGGTGTCTGATCTGATTGGTCAGCTGGACAGTACATCAGATGGTATGTTTGTCTTTAGCTGTTAAATTTACCTAAACAAATTCTTTGTATTAAAGTGAATGCAGATGTTCCCTATGTGTGCTGTTCTTAGTAATTAAATAAAAAATGAGAATTATGAGTACAAATGTGTAATGATTTCAGTCTGTTTGTATGTTAGATGAGTGGGATCCAGGTAACCAGGAGGATTTGGACTCGGACAGGCTGACGGGTTTGGAGGATTTTGGGACTCTTTTGCGACCTCTGGGTCTGAGTGAGAAGAAGCCAGTTCCTGACCCCATTCCCTTCTCAGAACACGACCCGCTCGGAGCTCTGGCCAGCGGCTCTGTAAGAGGGGACAGCAGTCTGCTTTACAAAGGTATTAAACATGGAAAAACACCCCATTGGCAGATATTTTTGCCTGTTTTAATCACAAATTCACTTAAAGTTTATATTTTTTTGTCTAAAAACTAGACTTATTTTCTTAGGTAATTTTGCTCATCAAGAAAATCATCTTTATTTAAAAATTTTAGATATTTCTACTGAAAACAAGACAAAAATACTAAGTAAGAAAGACATTTTTGCAGTGTAAGTCGCACAAGTATTGTTTGATTTTTCAGAACATTTTAACCAAATGCTTCCAAAAAGTGGTAGGGACAAAATCAGCCATTTCAAAAAGTGGTGGGGACATGTTCCCAGCGTCCCCAGTCTAAATGACACCTATGAGTGATTGACGTTTGGATTTTACATTTACATGACGCTTACATTAGGCATTAAGCAGACACTTTCATATAAAGATTTAAAGTGAGGAAGGAAAGCGTGAAGATTTGTCAATACGTGCAACTTTGTTATATGTGTAAAAAAAGGTAGGCTATAATAATGTATAATAACAATATAGATCATGTATAATAATATATAATACAGACAATATTATAATATAAAATATAATCATGTAAATTTTATATATCAACATTATTATACACATTATTATTATTATTATAGCCTAGTACTGATTGTAGCGTACATGATTATTGCGTATGAGTGGTTTTAGGTTTTCTTGAATTTTTGCATACATTTAGAAGACATTTTGATGCGAAAGTTTTTGCTGAATCACAATTTGTTCGTGAAAACATCCGTATGGACAATTCTGGGCTTACGCATGCTTAGTGAATGAGACCCATTGTCTTTATTCCTTCTCTCTGACTCTTGGTATACTATACAGCACATGGTTGTTGATGTTTGTGCAGGTGTGGTGAGCACAGAGCTGAAGAGCTCTTCTGTTCCTCTGAGTCTTGGAGAGCAGGCAGCGTCTCTGCGGGAGCCCCAGGAGAGACTGCTGGCTTTGAGGAGAGTCACCTCCACTGCTCAGATCCTGCTGGCCTATAGCATGGTGATGAGGGCACTCTCCCAAACCTCATCAAGGTAACACACACACACACACACACACCTGACCTCCTTTAGCAGACGATAACTATCACAGTGACAGGCTAGCATCAAGTTAAGCATCATTTGGACATGCAATTTGTCACACATTAACCTTACTTATAGGTATAGGTACAGTAGGACAGTTGTTGGAAATTGGGGCTTTTAATACAATTTTTTTAAGTCTCTGTTATTGTGTCTTTCAGTAGTTCAGGATGTAATCAGTCCAATGGTCTGGAGGCACTGGGTTTGGCAGACATTCGTATCTTAGTGCGACTGATGTGTCTAGCAGCAGGGGGGCGTGTTCACATGGGTGTGGACCAGCAGGGGATGGGGCGTGGCTGTGTGAGCGATCACACAGGCTCCGCCTTCCTATCCTTCCTCAGCTCAGCCATTGGCAGTTTAGTATCCCACAGTCCTGCAGCTTACAGAGAATTGGTAGACATCTGCACTCAGGTACATTTTCTCTTTTTTTCTCTCGAGCTGTCATCCTACTTTTTGCCTCACTGATCTTTCTCATCTCATTATGTTCGCAACAGTCCTCATCATTTTCTCATTCTCTCCTCGTTTAATCATCCTGTCTTCTCGTCCTCACCTGCATGTTCTTCTTAGGATCTCATGGCCGCAGCTACAGGAATAAACGTCAGCGCCATTACTGATCCACAGCAGAGGAGGAAGAAAAACTCCGCCCTTAAAGGGGCGGCACAGGAGCCTAGGGAGCTGACCCCGCCCACTTTTCTCGTCACACAGAGTCTGGTGTCTCTGCTGACGGAGAAGGGTATCCGTTACCGTTACAGCGCAGAAAGAAGCGAATCTACTGAATTAAAGGGTAAAAATCAAACTAACCTGTTAGTTGTCCTAACAAAATATTTTGTTACTCACATGCTTTTATATTTAGTCACATTGGTCAAAATCTTACTCCAAATTCAGTCCAAATTTATTTCTATAGCGCTTTTCACAATTTGCATGGTTGCAAAGTATCTCAACAGTATAAATATTAGTACAGGCAGTACAGACCAAACGTCAATTTCATAGTTTAGTATGCATATAAAATTGTTCATAAGATGTACATCTAAGATCTTATTATTCGGTTGTTTAGAGTAAACATTCATAAATCAAGTCTTAAATCTAAAAATGATCTCAACTCTGTTATTTTGGACAGAAGGAGGAAGCCCCCCAGCCTCCGGCCCTTCCATCTCTCATGCGGGTGTGCGGGTCGGTCCACTGGAACTGGCTAATGCATTGGCCGCCTGCGCCCTGTCTGCCAGGTTGACCAGCAGACACCGCCAATGGGCAGCACAGCAGCTGGTTCAAGCCCTGGCGGTCTCTGAGAAAGACAACAGCGTCAGACCCCAAACATACAGTGACATGGCCGGAGATCTGCGCAAGTGCTCCATCAGAAAACTTGAAGGACATCAGAACAGGGTAAAGAGGATGATACTAACTAACATACAGAGAAACATACAAAAAGACTGGTTAGATGCAAAACTGTATAATAATTTTGATGCTTAATCCAAGTTGTGCATTTTTATCAAGAAAACATTTACAGTACATTTTCATTTTATGCGTACTTTTATCCACGAAGATTTACAGTGCATTAAAGTTTAAATATGAGGAGTTTGGTTCCAAAACGCAATAAATCCATTTTGACTAATTTGGGTAAAAATGTATTTTCTATACCAAGAAAGTGACAAGATGAAAACTATTATTTTCTTTTACAAACTTTCACATAGCATCTTTAGGTTATAATAAAATAAAAAATTCAAATCCATAATTTGATTTTCAAAAATTTATTTTTAAAAACTGATAATTTTTTTCCACAAAATGCAATGACAAGTTTTTTTCAAAATGCTATAAATCTATTGAATCAATAATAAATGTGCATTAATCTTTGCCATGTTATATTAATTTAGTTGACTAGTGGTTTACCCCGATAAAAAAAAACATTAATGGCATTAATCAAAACACTTACTTTGTCATATTAAGAACACTGTCATTGCTGCTGTCATCCTTGGGACGTCGTCGCTGAACTTTTTGACAGCAAACAACTTGTAAAATGTTTTGGTCCTGCTCGATTTTCGTTAGCTTTGAGTAAAATGACGGAAAGTTTTTCATAAGATCCCCGGGGTCAATGTGTTAGCATGACAGAAGCTTGATGCTGTCGTGTGAGAACAAGCAACAACCGGCATTTTTCTATCTTCCGAGTGCCTCTCCTGTAAATTATTCGATTTTGATGGTTTACGTTTCTTCCCCATCACAGAAAACCACCACATGTTTATCAATGCCATCAAAAGTATTATTTTGTTTTTGTTTGTTTGTTGATCACGAAGTACAAAGTAGATGAGGGAAACTAGGATTCTGTGTGTATTCAAAGCGCCGCCATTATGGTTTACATGCGTTGAATGGTGCGCTGTGATTTGTTGAGCGTTTTTTGCATTCTTACATTTTGTCTATGTATACATCAGTATGTTCAAAACCTGTGGTTCAAACCCACTGCTAAAGCAATGCTCTGAGCTAAATGAACATACTTTATATATGGCCAATGTAATCATTATCACAGATATAGACGGTTTCAGCAGTAACAATATAAACAAGCGGCTTTCGTGGAAAACACGTAACTTTCGGTAAACTCTGCTAAGAATAAATAACAACTTTTTAAAAGTAGTTAATTAATATAACAAGCAAATTAAACAGAATGTAGATTACCTAGGAAACCAAAACATTTGTTATTTTCGATGAGGTATTTGAGTTCAGAGTTCAGTTTAGCAACTAGTCAGACCATTAAACAAACAAAATCCGGAAGTAAAGTTCCGACCAGACGCGTATTCGCGTCATCGCACTTGCGTATGATGAAACCATCTTTACCTCTGGTTCTGTATGTGAATGTTCTCATTCATCCCAGCCAGGCATCACAGAATGTGAAATGGTAGTCAGTGAGTATGAGTTGGACTCGTTTCTGATTGGCTGTTGTGTTTGTAGGTGAGCAGCTGTGTCTGGAACGCAGAGCAGGGTTTGTTGGCCACCAGCTCACAGGATGCAACAGCTCGACTGTGGAACATCTCACCAAACACAGCAGAACTGCAGCACACACTAACCTGCAGCGTCAGGTGAGACAAACAGACACTGAGCCAACAGTCTGTTTACAAGCATTCACCCTGTATCCGAAATCACGTACTGTGACAGTGCATACTAGTAGCCTAGACTGGATTAAGTACTTACTTTTTCATGATAATACAGTAAGTTTTGTATAGTGCATACTTTTTTCATACTATATCCACCATGTTTTCATTGTCATGTGACCCGTATGTTTTGTTCACCTATGATGCACTAATAACAATCACAACAATAATATACTTGGGTGTTGTTAAACAAGTACAGTTTAACCATGAGAAATACATTTCTTTGTACCTACATCATTTACGGCGCATTCACACGGGGCGTAAGCGTTAACGCTTAACGGAAGGCTTGTCTGAAGCGTGGCCAACAGCCAATCACTGTGGCCGCAACACAAGCTCCGGTCTTCCATAAACGTAATTGGCTGGCTCTGCCTAGGTTATTTGCACAAGGCGATATGAAAAGCGTTGCCGCTTGAAAAGTTGAGAAATGTTCAACTTCTGCCGCGAGCAACGGCACTGACGCGGCGCGGACGGATCCACAATTCAGTTCGCCAACACTTGACGTCACCCATTAAAAGTGAATGGGAAGCGTCAACGCTTACGCCCCGTGTGAATGCGGCGTTATGGTGCGTACACCAGCCGCGTTAGAGGTGGCAAAAACGCGATATTCGCACATAGTTGGACGCTTGAACAATTTGAGTTTATTTGCTTCATTCACACGTGAAATCCTAGTCATTCGAGACATTCAGGTGCAAATTTGCATCATGGCAGGGGCTTCTGCGACTCCGCTTTGACTCCACTCACTTCCTGTAATCACGTCACTACTACAGCAAGGTCCTGATTGGTTAACGTGGCGCGGAAATCTGCGAAAGTTCAGATTTTTCAACTCGGGCTTCACCACGTGTTCCGCTCCACAGGATGCCTATTCGCGTCTTTGCATTGACTTAACATGTAAATCACTTGCGCTTGCCGCCTCTACGCATCTGGTGTGAACGTCGAGTTACACTTTAAAAGAGATACTCAGCTAGCTTAGTGACGTTTTGCCAGCTCAGCTTTAGTGGTATCATGGGATAGAAACGTTTTCAACTGATGAACGATAAGGATTCTCAATATAAGCTGTAGACCACCCTGGTATTTCTTGCATAATGTTATTGAATACCAAAGTTTCAACAGTACTGTTCAATATGCATATACTGATTTTGGACTGAAGATTGGGGGTGTCCTCATACATTATGAAAAGGGAAGCTGCTGGCTCTTTGATCGCCCCCTGGTGGCTGGCTGCAGTAGAAGTCATAACCCCTCCTCTCCATGCAAAAAATGGGACTCGGGTCAAAATAAGAAAAATTAATTACACTTCCAATTAAAGTTTCAAAATATTTTTTTGGTCGTTATGATTGACATTTGTGATTGACAGCTTCTCTGAGCGGACTCTCGGAGCTTCAAGGGAAGATTAAAGATATTAACTATTAATTTTAGTTTTTTGTGTTATTTCACACCAACAAAATTAGTTGTATTTAACTTACCTTATTTTAGTAAGTCAGTCAAGGGGCGTTTAAGGGGCGTGGTTGAAATGGGCGCACAAGAAGTTTTATATCGTGGCTCCGCCTCTGGGCTCCTCGGACGATTCCTTCTGCGCATTCCCTGGCTCCAAACTGACGTTTTTACGTGACATGTCAGTGCCCATCTTTGTATATTTTATGTTCATTTCATTACAAATGGAAGAAAGCGGCGTCGCGGCATTCATCTTTTTTTTTACAGTTTTTTTTTTACATTTGATAAGAAATGAGGGACTCCGAATGTTTCATGGGTAGGAAATGACAAGTAATGTCATTTTGAAACTTTATTTTCTGTAGAATATGATTGAAATGTATCCTGCTACATAGTGCACTGACAAAATTGCACATGCTTTTGTATATATATTTAGCTAAACCTTAGGGACAACATTGTACCCAGAAGTGAGCTACATGTTAATGTGACAGAACATACCCTTGGAAAATGATTTATGAATAACTTTCTTTTTTTGCAAATTCTAATAAAAATGCTTTATCATTATAAAACAATTGATATTCATCATATGTCCTCATTATAGAAGCTATGTAAACCTGTGTGTGTCTTTGCAGTGAGGATACTCCGTGCTCAGATGGCTCCATGGGGTCTCATCTGCTGTCCCCTGTGTCATGGAGTGCAAGGGGGACACTGCTGGCTGCCTTCCAGAACAAATTCGTCAACATCTGGACCATTAATGGTCAGACCATCAACATACACAGTCACACCACACTGCTAACAAATCATCTGTTTAACTGAGCAAGTGTACTTCAGAAATGATTAGTGTTGATGTTTCCCGCAGGTTCTCGGGCACACCTCGAAGCTCAGTCCTCCTGGGTCACGGCGCTATCGTGGGTCCAGACGTCCACACCGTTCCTCAGCCAGGAAGCCTGCAGCCAGGCGAACGCTCCGGAGAGTTTGCTGGTGGGTCGGCTCGATGGCTCCCTCTGCTGGTTGGAGGTCACAGAGGACTTAAAAGTGGAGAGCACTGAACTCGCGCACTGCCACAGAAAAGAGGGTGCGTGCAGATGAATACAACACATGGTATACTTAGGCCCAATCCCATTTCTCTGTCTTACCCCCTACCCCTTAATTTTAAGACAAAGAAATGGGATTGGGCCTTAAATAGTAGTTGTTGTGTGATTGAACTGGAAGCTTTATATTTGTATTGTTTCTCTGTTTAATTAGCGCCTCAATGTGTGGCTTGGTACAGCGTAGATAAGCCCTTTGCTGTGGGATATCCGGATGGCAAAATTCTCCTAGCAGCGGCAGAAAGCTACGAAACTGAGTCGTCCATTCTTTTGACTGCATTTCCGGTGAGTGTGGACCTCAAAATGTTGTGTTTACGTTACAAAAAAGACTTTGCTGGAAAGCAAATACTTATTACTAATAAAGAAAAAAACAATTCTATATAGTTTAACAATAAAGGTGATACAAATGGTAAAA
Organism: Paramisgurnus dabryanus; assembly: GCF_030506205.2. Lineage (NCBI taxonomy): Eukaryota > Metazoa > Chordata > Actinopteri > Cypriniformes > Cobitidae > Paramisgurnus > Paramisgurnus dabryanus. Next base: position 602,963 of record NC_133354.1, on the reverse strand, counting down.
AATTTATTTCATTATAAAACAAAATGTAATGTGGAGGCTTTTAGAAAACGTTTTAGTGAAAAATAAAAAAAAGTTTAAAGGTGCAGTGTGTAGATTTTTAGCACCATCTAGGGGTGAGATTGTAAATTGTAACCAATGGTTCAGTCCAACGGCTATCTCTGCTTTTCCAAGCACATAGAGTAGCTACGGTAGCCGCCACAGAACAAACATGTCATTGTCGGAAATAACATAATTATGAAGCCCTATGAAGAGTAGTTTGTCCATTTAGGGCTACTGTACAAACATGGCAGCGCAAAATGGCAACTTCCATGAAAGGGGACCTGCGGTGTATGTAGATAAAAATGACTCATTCTAAAATAATCAATAATGTATACACCAATGAAAATATTAGGGTATGTATCGGGATATTTTGTTTGCCGATATTGCATCGATTCTCAAAAACGCAGTATAGATTTTTTTCCATATAAGATTCATGGCAATTGTTTCGTTTTCAGTTTACATCTCAACCACTAGATGGCAGTTTTTAAACTTACAGAGTGGCAGGAAGTAAAGGTTTTTACGGAGGACCCAGGTAGAGGACATGTTTTAATTGGTCAGTTTAATTACTTCAGTGTGTGTAAAATAAGACAATTTAAAGCAATGTGCTGTGTAATATGTGCTGACCTGGTCCAGCTATCAAAATATAGGCATTTGGGTATTAGATTTATGGCATGCGGTATTACATTAATGGTTCTGCATGGGTCCGGGTCAGTTTTAACTCACTTACAGTTTCACACAACAATTTTAAATATTTTTTGGATAAGGTTTGCATATAATGGTGTGTTCTTGATGACAGCTTTCCTAAAAATATATCCTATTCTATTCCCAAAATAAGAAATATCACAGTTTATCGCATCGTATTGCGACTCTTGTGTTGGGATACGAATCATCCGATTCTTGCCAATACACAGCACTAGAAAATATAGTAATGTATATTATATTGCATTTCTGTCAAGAGATCTTCCTAAAATGTAAACACTGCACCTTTAACCAGTTCATTGAATAAACCAACTGAAAGACTCAGACCTCCAATTCTGCACAGCCCCACATTAACAAAATGTTTAAGTTAAAATCTGAACCTGCATAAAGACTCTCTTTATCTTTACAGGAGAGTGTTAGTGGGCTCAGGTGGGATCCCACAGGTCATCTTCTGCTCTCTGTTGGCCGTTCCGACGTGGTGAAGATTTGGGGTCGGGCCAACGGTGCCTGGGTGACCCTTCATTCTCTTTTCCACGCGGGCACCGTCAACACAGCTGAGTGGTGCCCACTGCCTGGGCGAGGGGCAGAGCCTCGTCTTATGATGGCTGTGTGAGTGTGGAAAGTTTTAATGATATTTAACTCTTTCCCCGCCATTGACGAGATATATCGTCAATCTGCAATACCGCTATTATCCACTAGGTGGCGCTCTTCCGCGACTTATAAAAACCGGAAGTATTGCCCTAGGGCAGGGTTCCTCAAATCTTACCCTGGAGGTCCAGAGCACTACAGAGTTTAGCTCCAACCCTAATCAAACTTACCCACCTGTGATTTCCTAGTGATCATGAAGACCTTGATTAGCTTGCTCAGGTGTGTTTGATCAGGGTTGGAGCTAAACTATGAAGTGCGGCGGACCTCCAGGGTAAGATTTGAAGAAGGGGGCCCTAGGGCAAACAGCTGTATGTCCGTGTATGTTTTAAAGATCGCTCTGCATCTGATCTCTATCAAAAGTCCTTCACAAAAATTTAATTATCTCAGCTTTTTGCTCAAAATTTGGTGTTTTTGATGAAACCTACACATATTTGAAAGGTGATAAAAACAGAACACATGAAGGTAGGATGAAACGGATTTTTTTGTTTGAAAGCAGAGGGTCTGTTCTTTTATTTCATTTATTGTATGTTTATATATTTAAAAAGGAGCATTTTCTGCAAGGCATTAAACTTTTGTGAAAATCATGAAAAATGCTGGCGGTGAAAGAGTTAAAGGGATTTTTTTATGTGCTTTGTAGACATACTATTATGTAGATATTCATATACCATATGAATGTGCACAAATATAAAATCTGTAATTTTATCAAGATTTTCATTTTTGCTGATTTCCTTAGTGGATGTCAAAATGGCCTCCTGTATGTGTGGACTCTTCCTCAAGGGGGCACTAGTGTATCAGTGCCCAATTTCCTCACCCCTTCTACCAGCCAAGACAAGAGCAGTGCCAGCAAGGTCAGATTTCATTATCTGTTTATTTATTTATTAATTTGAGAGAATAATTTAATCATAGTAAATTCTTATTTATTACATGATTATCCTCTTATCTTTTAATTAACTTTATCTTATAAGAGATAGATTGTGACAAAGATGGTCTCTCAAATTTGTTTACGCCAATTCAGTACATGTTTGTGTGTTTCAGCGGGGTAATGCTAAATGTGTATTCCGACTGAGTGGGCACATTACCGCGGTAAAAACGCTGTCATTTTGTCCCAGTGGACTTGCTCTTGTGTCTGGGGGAATTGGAGGTGTGCTGAACATCTGGTCTTTGCGGGTAAGTTGCAAGTTATTACAAATGTTTGTTTTATTAGTTTTACAAATCTCTTCTTTTTGGCAATAAACACACCCTCTTTCTTAGGATGGTTCAGTCCTGCAGACTGTAGTCACTGGAATGGGCTCAGTGCTTTGTACCACCTGGATACCACACATAGGGGTGGCTGCCTGCTCTGGTAGATCAAAGGTACCAAACTAAAATATTAATTCTGATGTGCAACATAAAGTTGTATGTTTTATTTATGCTTAACTCTTTCTGTGTCTTTCAGGATGTTTTGTTAATTCGCTGTACTCCTGACTGGATCTCTCAGAATCATGTTCTGGCATCCTGTCGATCTGTCTTCCGCAGTCATGGCATTCTGGGATTGAACCGTGCTCCCTGCATGGCCGTCTTTCTTGAGCGACTTCCCACGCTGCTGCAGGAGCAGTACAGCTATGAGAAGGTAGTCAAGTGATTTGAATTTGAAATAAAGCCTAAACATAAAGCTAAAAGCTTCAAAAACAGTTTGACACTTTACCACAGGTTTTATGTTTATAGGCTTATTATGCACACATTGTTTACAATTTTGGCTCATAAATTTGTTTACTAAAGAGTCAGGTTATTGACAAGCACACATACCCCGCGCTTGAGCGTGTTTGTGACCAGTAACCGTCATTGACAACAAGCACACATACATAGCTTATCCCACACCTTTGTGAACCGTCATTGACAAGTACATTAACTCTGCGCGTGCTGTTTGCTTTGACCGTTTTTAATAAAAAAGAGCACAAACCATTTAATATTTGAGATGAAATAAAACTTACCACGGAGTTAAGCAGATCTCACTTGACTCTGTCGTCTATGTGACGCGCGACAGTCAGCACATGATCATTTCAAATCCGTTTTCAAGACAAATGCTGTTGTTATGTTTAATATAAAGTTTACATTGCATTGCAAAAATTTTTTAATTATCTTCATACGTGCTAAATTCATAATGAGAACGTATTAACACAAGCTTTTTTATTCTGCTATAATATCACTATAAACAATAATATATGTAATTTTATATACAAACTATAATTCTATCTTGACATGCATATTATCTGGTTCATGTTTGAGGGTTTCCCGCAGAAAATTTGTTAGTTAAGGTGGTAGGGTTGGGCTGCTGGTCTGGGCCGAGGGGCGTGGCAATCAAAGGGGCAGGGCGTATGCGTCATGATGAAAATTAAAATATTTTTTTAAACATTCACATAAAACTTAATTTTGAAGAAACTATAACAGAAAATGAACACATACTAGATTATTAATACACTTGACGGCTTTTTGTGCAGCAATTTTTTTTTGGGTGGGGGGTGACCTAGTTAAGGCGGTAGGGTTTCCAAGCTTAGGTGGGCCACCCGAACTGAAATGTGCTGCAGGAAACCCTGATGTTGGTCCAGCTTAATTCAGAGGGCTCATTGGTTTGGTGTATTCATTTTAAGCCTTTAAAAGTAATTATTTTTAGATGCAATTTTGTAATATTTACAGCTTAAGTTCTGTATTTTTTATTATTTAAAATCATTCCGCAGATTTTTTCAAAATTTTCCACAGAAAAAGCAAAAAAGTCTGCAGATTCTGTCTGGCCCTGCCCATCCCCAACCATTCCCATTAAAGGGTGATTTCGCATTAATCAGCCCATCCCCATTGTAAATGTAATCACTTTAAATAAATAAATAGCACATTTCTTAACTCTTTCCCCACCATTGACGAGTTATTTTGTCAATTAAGAGAAAACATTTGCATAAAAAAAACATGTTCCTGATTAACTTTTATGTTAAACTGCAATACCAAGATTATCCACTAGACTTACCCAATTTATGAAAAAACTGAAGCCAAAACATTATTTACTAACATTATTTACTCTTGTGTATGTTTTGATAATAGTTCTGAATCTGATCTCTGACAACATTCCTTCACAAAAATGCCATTATTTCAGCTTTTTGCTAAAAAAATTATTTTTAAAGAAATATTCCCATAATTAAGAGTTTATAAGCAGAGAAAAAATTATATAGATAGGATTAAACGTTTTTTTCCCCCGTTTTGTTTGTTTATTTTTTTGTTTGAAAGTAGAGGGTCTGATCTTTCATTTGATATATTTGTTTGTTTATATATTTTTAGAAGAAAATTTTCCTGGAAGGCATTTTGTGAAACTTTTGTGAAAATCACAAAAAATGCTGACGGGCAACTTTTCAAAAAATGACAGGTGGAGAAAGTGTTAACAATATTCCACAGGAAATGGAGAATAATTCATGACTATTTATTTCTTTATTCCTCATTAGCTGTTTAAAGAGTAACTAAACCAACTTTTTTTAGTTAATGATCTGTAAGAATGGGGCTTTATTAGTGCTGTTCATTGATTTTAGTACGTTATTTGACATTTGGATATAAAGTGTTTCAATACTACAATATATGGTGTAAAACGTCTGAGTGATGCCCTCTTCAGGTTGAACGGTGGCTACTGCAGTTGAATTTTCCTGTTGGATGTTGGGTCCAAAAAATGTCTCGTGACGTAAGCAGGTTCACCATGCCCTTGTTACAATCTAACCACACACTTGGTACGAGCTTAGTTCGTCCCCTCTATCTCCATTGATATCTGCCCAATTTCTTGCATTTTTCAAATATTGCCAGTGGGTGGGGTCAGGCTCTGACCAGGGGTTTAGTTACGCTTTTATATTCATGATATGTTCATGAAGCTCATTTGGTAGGGGGTTGTGTAACCACCACTAAGGTTTAAGTTTTAAATCACATGGAACACACAGGGGTGCTTTCCTGGACAGGGATTAGCTTAAGCCAGGACTAAGCCTTAGTTTAATTAGGAAATAATAAGTTTTAACAAACATGCCTTACTAAAAACATTACTTGTGTGCATTTTGAGGCAAAACAAAGGGCACTGATGTATTTTAAGATATGTCCGTGCAAGTTGTTTTCAGTTTGGAGAGCTCTCACATTTATTTTAGTCTAGGACTAGTCTAATCCCTGTCCGGGAAACTGCCCCACAGTGATTAAACCAGTTTTATCTTTTGCCAAATGCATAAATATATATGCCAAAAAAATTAGCTTTTACTAAAATCTGCGTGCGGCTAAAATGTCCATACGGCAAAAAATTTGCTTGGTGTACTGTCGAAGTACTTTAGAAGACTAGAAATAGCACAATGCCTCTTGATTTAATCCATTTGAAAACCTGACACACACTCATGCACGCATATAATTGGCTCAGTTCTGACCCAGTCTACATAGAAACTGTGCTGAGCTTGTTCTCTCTGTTCATTGGCTCTTCTCCCGGTTCTGCTGCAGAGTTTTGCTCCATTATCAGCTCATTACTGTACTCTGATAAACAGCAAAGAGCTCCTGCTGTCCAGAGACCCGGCAAACTCTCGCACTGCAGTGTTTTCGGTTTGAAATGTTCTCAGCATCTGCTCTGATACATGAAATGCTGCTCTCTGGATCAACAAGAGACGTTGTTTTTTTTATTTCATCAGAGCTTTTGAAAACAGCCAAAGTATATTAAAACTTCCTGTTTATGCCAGTGTTCCAACAAAGGAACAAGAGGATGTGCATTACAGTGATTTAGCCAGGCGTAATTTACATTTCAAATGGTGTAAAATTTTATAATATCATTTTAATTTGAAACTGCAACATAATAAAATATGGTAAACAATTTTAAATGTCTATATATAGTAGTGCTGTTTTTCTAATAGTGTTTGTATTGCTCTTCAGAGTCACGTGATGGCGGGAGATCAGCTGACCCACAGTGCCTTCCTTCAGAGTTTGGCTGCACTGGCCGTAGGTCTGTTCCTGGATCAGTTGCTGTGTCGTCAGCCCAAACCGCCTCACCATATCGTGACGGGGCCAGATCAAGATCCTCCTGGAACCTCATGCCCCTCAGAGTGGAACTGGCTCGCTACCTACTCCACCACAGTGAAGAGCGCAGAGGCCTTTGCACGTGGCACTCCCTTCCCAGAATCCTTCACTGCACCCGAGTTCCTTCAGGCTAGCACCACAGAGTTCACCAAACCACTGGTGAGATCTTAAAACGCAAGACGACAATGCAATCCTGTTGCTTAATTGGTAGAGCGTTGTTGCATTGAAGGTTCAGTACCCAGGAAACTTTGTATGTATTCATTTAAAGAATCTGATCTCACGAATTTCTGTGTTATAGTCACAGAATATTTTGCTAATTTATCCGTGTCATTGTCACGGATCTCTGCATTGTTCCATGTCCGTACCACGGACTTTCTTTTCCTTGTCAGTTTCACATATTGGTTACTCAATTTTTTTTCCTATTTTCTTACCATTGTCACGTGGGTTTGAGGTTAGAACGACTTTCTGCTACATAAAATGACACCCAACTCTAACCCTAACGTCAGGCGACAATTGTTTAAAAATCCAGGAATAATAGTATAAACCAATAGTTAAAGTGACATATTAACCAAAACCCCAAATCTAACCCCAAACCCATGCGACAATGGTTTAAAAATAGGAAAAACAATTGAGTAACCAATACATGAAACAGACACAGAAAAATAAAAGTCTGTGGTACGGAGTGGACTCGAAAAAATGCAGAGATCCGTGACAATGACACGGATAAATGAGCAAAATATTCTGTGACTATACCACTACAAGTTTAGTTATGTTCCTTACTTTATAGCATGTTATTTTCTTTAAAGTAAAGATCATTTAAAGTGATACCTTTGCTTTATGATATGTCTAGGACAACAGTAAATGGACCTTTATGATGGATGAACAGCTCATGTCCTGGGCTACCAGCAGGCCTGAAGTAAGCCTTTGTGTGTCTCTATATTGTCTATACGTATGCTTAAATGTGTGTAAAATTTAGCAATTTTTGTGCAGTTTAGATTATTATCACTCTTCATGTGTTTTTCATATTCATCTGTTATAAAATTCTAAAAAGTTTATAAATGACCTCACACAAACACACAAATCCTTACTCTGCTTTGCATTTAAGCTGCACCCTGACTCACACAAATCCTGTCCCTGAAAACAAACTTTTTTTAAACCTGAATGAAGTATAAATTGAAATTGTCCTTGTTCAATAGTATTTCCAGAATGAAGTTTTATATCTACTGTGTGTTAAAGGGGGAGTGTGTCATCAACACATTTGGGTGATTCTCATGAAATCTAGATTTAGAAGTTGTCCAGCATCAGAATTTTTTTAAAAGCCCTTGAAGCCAATTTTTTTGCACATATAAGACTAAGGTCTAAACTTACTATAACCATTATTTTTAGAGAATTTAAAAAATATTTATTATAGAATTATTTAAATTTTTTAGATTCTCAAAAATTATCATTACCGCAACATGATATTACATTAAATATATGCATGTACAAACTCATGTTTCAGTAATGAGAACTAAAAAGTTGTCTAGGTATTATGAAAAACAAAATTTCAACTTTTATCTGGAGAGAAAAAATAAGAACTGCTTACCTGGTAGCCATCTTGAGTGTCACAGTCAATTATGTCCCTTCCAACAATTTTTTTTTTAAATGTTAGTTCCTTGAGGGCTTAAACAATGATTGAAAATTGTTGCGGAGGATGAGAAAATTGGTCTTGGACACATTTATATTCCTTATTATTGTCTCTACATTTACAAATGATCACCAAATACGACATGTTTCTTTACTGTAAATGTTTATAGTATAACATGCACTGAAGCTTTTTATTTTTTAGATTTTTTAATTATAAATTTTTCATGTCAAAGAACCCAAATTCAGTCATGGACACGTTGCGGTAATGAAAATGTTCCCCTTAAAAAAAAAAAAATATATATATATATATATATATATATATATATATATATATTAGGGGTGGGCCGATCCACTTTTTTCATTACCGATCCGATTTCGATTCCTAAATTCTGAGTATCGATCGATACCGATACCGATCCAATTCTAGTATTTTTCTTGATCCATTTAGAATTGTGTGTGTGTGTGTGTGTGTGTACACACATAAATATATATACGGTCATTGTGTTTGTATGTGTCTTGTGTGCGTATGATGCGTTTAATTCACCGCTACTCCAGTTTATTAACTCTGCGAGCACCAGACCAACCAGAGTTTTTGTGACCTTAAATATCTTCATATATGCAATTGTTTTTCACATAAAGCTGTTGAATATATTAGGAAGACTTTGAATATAGTGTGTTTGTTTATGGTGCTTATGTGGTGTTTATGGTTATAATAGTCTGACTTTTCTATAGCATGATAGTAACAACAACGAGTAACGCACAGTATCGAATTTGGATCGGCCCCGTTATTCCGATATCCGATCCAGCAAAAAAGGTCCGGATCGACCCGATATCCGATCCAAAGTATTGGATCGGCCCACCCCTAATATATATATATATATGTATTTGTATGATGTCATTTGAAATCATGTGCAAAATAGTAAATGAAGAGATGTTTGTAACTATGCTTCTTATTTTGATACTCTTACTTTGCATTTACTTTTTTATCAAAATGTTTCATGACACCTCATAAGTCTAATTTAGCGAGAATCACCCATTTTCTGTCTGTTTTTTTCACATAACAATATCGGAGTATCTAATGTTTAAGGGCTGAGCTACAGTTTGCATGTACAACCAAGTAGCTGCACAGCGTACTATCACTGATATCTTCTGTCAGCCTAATAAAGATGCATTCACACATTTTGCCATTTTTGGTGCCAGGACTGGCAGCAGGGTGGTAAAAGCGAGGTATATCTGTGGGGTAACGGACGTCACGGGCAGTTGGCAGATGCGGGAACCAGCGCGTCTGTGCCCACCCTTGCATCCTCGCTCTCTCAAACTCAGCAGGTAGAGCTGAGACACAAACATCTCATATAAATACTATACATTATTGATTCATCATTCAATTGTATATTTATTTAGAGGAAGGATGAATCTATTTGCTTTATCATCTATTTTGCACAGGTCGTGTGTGGCCAGAACTGCACGTTCTTGGTTCAGGCTAATGGTACGGTACTGGCTGTAGGGGAAGGCAGTTACGGTCGACTCGGACAGGGAAATTCAGATGACCTCTACGCACCCACTATTATCTCAGCTCTACAAGGTAATGCAAATCACAGCAAACCGTTATCATGCAAATAATAGATGGATGTATATACTGATATTCAAGGATTTGAGGCTTGCTGGAATTTAAAAATTGGGGAAAAATTTAACTTGGAAATATTCTTGTAATATTGATGGAGCTTGTACATTAAAAATATTGCTGTTAAGTGCTAAATCTCCACTTCTAAAATTGTACTTTATTTTTAATAAAGGCTAAAAAATGTGGTCAATGTCTTAACTCTTTCACCGCCAGCGTTTTTAAAAAAAGTTGCCAGCCAGCGCCAGCGTTTTTCATGATTTTCACAAAAGTTTAATGTCTTCCAGAAAATGTTTTTCTTCAAATATATAAAAATACAATATACTGCTTTCAAAAAAAAAAAAAAAAAAAAAACGTTTCATCCTACCTTCAGTAGTTCTTTTGTTATCAGGTTTTGAATATGGGTAGGTTTCTGCAAAAACACCACATTTTGATCAAAAAGCAGAGATAATTCCATTTTTGTGACGGACTTTTCATAGAGATCCCATTCAGAGCGATCTTTAAAACAGACACTGACATGCAGCCGCTTGCCATAGGGCAAGACTTCCGGGTTTAAAAAGTTATAGTCCACCTAGTGGATAATAGCGGTATTGCAGAAAGACGGAAAAACTCGTCATTGGCGGGGAAGCGTTTTCTCTTGATTGACGAGATATCTCGTCAATGGCGGGGAAAGAGTTAATATATTCAATAAACCTCTTTTAACTGAATAAAATACTCTAAAGTATACGCACCACTAGTCATTCTGTTTTTGTGCACTTATGTGGCGTTCACACCAGCCGCAGAAGAGGCGGCAAGCACAAGTGATTTACATGTTAAATCAATGCAAAGGCGCGAATAGGCATAGCAGTCCCCGTGAATTGAGCGTTGCCGCTGGAAATGCGCGAGTTAAAATCTGAACTTTGGCTGAAAATCGTGACGTGATTACAGGAAGTGAGAGGAGTTGCATAAGCCCCTTCCATGACGTGCATGTCCACATGAATGTCTCGAATGACTAGAATTTCACGTGTGGCTTTCATGCGCAAATACAGCGAGTAAACTCAAAATGTTCAACCGTCCAACCATGTGCGAATAGCACGTTTTTGCCACCTCTTCCGTGTCTGGTGTGAACTTACTGTTGGATGAAATAATCGGCATGGCGTTTAACGGATTCTGCCAACAAAGCAACATTTCGTTTAATATCACAATTTTTGACGAAGGTGGCATTTAGCGGGTTTTGCATCAGAGCTCTTCATATTTATTTTATGGACTTTTTGTTTGTTTAACAGGTTATGTCGTGACACAGCTGGTGACATCATACGGGTCGGATGGTCACTCTCTGGCTCTCACGGAGACTGGAGAGGTGTTCAGCTGGGGTGATGGAGATTATGGGAAACTGGGTCACGGGAACAGTGAAAGGCAAAGGCGACCCAAACAAATTGAAGCTCTGCAGGGAGAGGAAGTTGTGCAGGTACAGGGAAAATGCTAACGAAAAATATATAAAGGGGTGGTCATGCTACACTTCACATTGACTTTTATTCATACGCATGCAAATGCTTCAGACCGGAAACACAAGCTCGTGCGAAGATGTTTCGTATTTTGCTACGTACTGAAGTTTTTTTGGTAGTCATGGTGTGACCTTTCTCTCTACTAAAAAGCAAAGATGGACAAAGCACTCCTTGCCCATATTCGAATGTTACCACCCCTTTAAAGAAACACACCTTTGAGGTTTATATGAGGTACTAGTTTTAACTTTTCTTTTTCAGCTGGCTTGTGGATTTAAACATTCTGCTGTCGTGACATCAGATGGAAAACTTTTCACGTTTGGCAGCGGCGATTCAGGACGCTTGGGTCAGAGGTCAACTTCAAACAAGATGGTCCCAGAAAGAGTTACAGCACTGGATGGCTTCCACATAGGACAAGTAATATTTCTTTTTTACCTTTACTTTATTGAAAAACTGATGGTCTTGTGATACATTAAAGGGGACATATGAGATTTTTTTAAAGATGTAAACTAAGTCTTAATCTAGGTCCGAGCAAAAGTGTGCCGTTTTGGGTGTGTCATTTAAAATGCAAATGAGCGGCTGAAGTGCAAACACTGATCGCAATGATGGTGGTTTGTTGTAATTGAAACTCAATTGTGCTGTCAAGTCCTTCTTTTCTCTCTCTTCTCTCTGAACTAAATGGCAGTGCTGTGGTTGGATAGTGCAGATAAAGGGGGTGGTATTACCTTATTCTGACATCACAATAAGAGCCAAATTACAATGACCTATTTTTCCACATGCTTGCAGAGAATGGTTTACCAAAACTAAGTTACTAATCTTTTTCACATTTTCTAGGTTGATAGCACTGGGGACACAATTATAGCAGTTAAACATGGAAAAGTCAGATTTTCATAATATGTCCCCTTTAAACAAAGATTTTCCTCTAACTGGTTCAGGTGTCTTGTGGTATCAACCATACTTTGGTCCTGTCATCGGATGGCTTGAACGTATGGGCATTTGGAGATGGTGATTATGGTAAACTCGGTATTGGACCATGTACAGTCAAGTGTTACCCACAGGTACGTCTCGAACTTCTCAAAATCTCATTGGCTGAGCATTTTGTCATATGCTGATGGTCTTGTGTTTCTTATGGCTAATAGAAAGTAGAGGCTCTCTGTAACAAGGGAATCAAAAAGATTGGATGTGGAACTCATTTCTCTGTGGTTCTGGCTAAAGATGGACACGTGTACACATTCGGCCAAGGTAGAACCCAGTGTATTTTACTTATGATAGATATTTCTTGTAAAAACGCAAAACTGCCCGCATGTTTTTAGTCGGAAATCACTTATGGTTGCCCAGTGGCCTTTGAAATAAAAGACGACCCTGATGTATGTGTGTATTTTTCTTCACAGAGCGTCTGATAGGTCTGCCCGACTCCATGCTGAAGAATCATAACCGTCCACAGATAATGCCTGCTTTGGAGGGCGTTTTCATCGAAGACATTGCTGTTGGTTGTGAGCACATCTTGGCTCTTTCCAACACTGGAGATGTGTACGCATGGGGCTGCAACTGTGAAGCTCAGGTAAACTCAACTAAAACCTCATGGTGACCCTTCTTCACCTGTGATTTGATTTATGGACTGTAAACCAATACGTGAAATGTACTGTAATCTCATTTTTTATGTTATGTAGCTGGGTCTGGGTCACTCTAACCCTGTCAAGGAGCCCACTCTGGTTACTACTCTACAAGGCAAAAACATCAGACAGATATCTGCTGGACGATGCCACACCGCTGCCTGGACCACACCAGCTGTGACAACCAGGACTTCAGGTACACACACAGAAATCTGTCTGTAAAAATCAAGGCTGAAGTCTCAGTCTTAATTTTACAGTTTTGTTTTGCCCACGGCAATGCATTCTGGGATTTTCTTGCCGATGAATTATGCATTTAGCATTACCTTGGAATATTTCCGAAACAGTGTAATATTACTGCCTACCTTTATATGTTATAAGTGAGCTGCCTACCCAAGCAACAATTTTAGGCAATAAAGTCAGATGTACTCTCAGACCAGAATATGCACACATCTGCATTTTTTTTTCTTTCTTTAAGATTCATCTTGACATCTCTTGTATAATCTCTGCTGAAGCTGCAGAAATAGAACAGGTTAAAGGGACACTCCACTTTTTTGATTTTTATTGTTTTGGAATTCATTCAGCTGATATCTGGGTCTGGCGGTACCACTTTTAGCGTAGCTTAGAATAATCTATTGAATCTGATTAGACCATTAGCATTGCGCAAAAAAATAACCGTTTCGAATTTTGATATTTTTCTATTTAAAACTAAAACACTCTTCTGCAGTTACATTGTGTACTAAGACTGACGGAAAATTAAAAGTCGCGATTTTCTAGGCAGATATGGCTAGGAGAACTATACTCTCATTCTGGCGTAATAATAAAGGACTCTGCTGCCGTAACATGGCTGCAGGAGGCGCAATGATATTACGCAGCAGCAGAAAATAGTCCCCTTAGTATCTTTCAATAACAGGGGACTATTTTTGGGCACTACGTAATATCATTGCGCCTCCTGCAGCCATGTTACGGCAGCAAAGTCCTTAATTATTACGTCAGAATGAAAGTATAGTTCCTAGCCTAGAAAATCTGCCTAGAAAATCGCTACTTTAAATTTTCCGTCTGTCTTAGTACATGATGTAACTACATAAGAGTCAAGTTTTAAATAAGAAAAAAAAACTCTTTGGTTATTTTTGTAGGCGCGATGCTAATGGTCTAATCAGATTCAAAGGATTATAAAAATAATAATAATAATAATTAGTTACATTTATATAGCGCTTTTCCAGTGCTAAGCTATGCTAAAACTGTTACCGCCAGACCCAGAGATCGGGTAAATGGATTCTAAAACGGTAAGAATAAAATGTTTAAAGGAATAGTCTACTCATTTTCAATATTAAAATATGTTATTACCTTAACTAAGAAGAGTTGATACATCCCTCTATCATCTGTGTGCGTGCACGTAAGCGCTGGAGCGCGCTGCGACACTTCGATAGCATTTAGCTTAGCCCCATTCATTCAATGGTATCAAACAGAGATAAAGTTAGAAGTGACCAAACACATCAACGTTTTTCCTATTTAAGACGAGTAGTTATACGACCAAGTTTGGTGGTACAAAATAAAACGTAGCGCTTTTCTAAGCGGATTTAATAGAGGAACTATATTGTATGGCGGAACAGCACTTTTGGGAGTACTTCAACTCGCCTGAAAAATCCGCTCCCCTTCTCCCTCTCATAATGGGAGAGGGAGGGTGTTACTGCGCCGAGTCGAAGTACTCCCAAAAGTGCTGTTCCGCCATACAATATAGTTCCTCTTTTAAATCCGCTTAGAAAAGCGCTACGTTTTATTTTGTACCACCAAACTTGCTCGTATAACTACTCGTCTTAAATAGGAAAAACGTTGATGTGTTTGGTCAGTTATAACTTTATCTCTGTTTGGTACCATTGAATGAATGGGGCTAAGCTAAATGCTATCGAAGTGCCGCAGCGCGCTCCAGCGCTTACGTGCACGCACACAGGTGATAGAGGGATGTATCAACTCTTCTTAGTTAAGGTAATAACATATTTTAATATTGAAAATGAGTAGACTATTCCTTTAACTCTAGTGGAGCTGGAAAATTAGCCTATTTTCAAAAGAGTGGAGTGTCCTTTTAACTTCCCATTTAAAAAAATCCTATATTAAGCAGTGCTCATATAAACTTGTGCTTCTGAAATAGTCATCCTAGTGACTCTGACTGTATTAATGTTCCTGTAGCTCAGCAGTAGCAGCGGGTTTGATCCCACATACTGATAAAATGTAGAGCTTGTAATGGATAAAAGCATTTGCCAAATGCATAATGTTAATGTACTGTGCAGGTTGTTCAGGGATACAGTTGGGTCTGCCCCAGGCTGTGCCACCCCAGTATAACGCCCTGAAAGAGTGCAGCCCTGAGGTGCTAAACACCCGTCTCCGGGTGCTCTACCACTTCTCTGACCTCATGTACAAGTCTTGGAGACTTCTTAACCTTGACCCCTGCAGCCAGGTTTGTTCAATCAATAACACACGCATTTAAGCTTCACAGCTACTTCCAAAAGTAGACACGACTGCATAATGTTTCGCTGAAACGAAACGGTATCTCAGTTCCTGCCAAGAACTCTTTCTATTTTTTACTAAGCAAGCATGTTTTTATCACTAAACAAATTGATTTGTGTTGGTCGATATCCAAGCGAGATCTTCGTCTGACTGCATCTCTTTCTGGCTGCTCTCCAGGTGAACGTTTCCCGGTATAGCTCAGGTACGGCTGCCATCGTGCAGGGTCAGCTACGAGGCCTGCTGTCACCGAAAGTCAACACCCTTCCTCTCGTTCGCACTATCGGCAGAACCATGACCCAAGGAAAGACCTACGGCCCGCAGATCACAGTCAAGAGAATCTCTACTAGGTACTTTTAAGTGGACCAATCATTTTGCAGAAGCACAGAAATGCCGTCAGAACAGTACCTAAGTCTGTCCTCCTGTTCACAGGGGGCGCTCTAGCAAGCCCATCTTTGTACAGATCGCCAAGCAAGTGGTGAACCTGAACCCCACCGAACTGCGTTTGCCCTCCAGAGCATGGAAGGTGAAGTTGGTGGGCGAAGGTGCGGACGATGCAGGGGGTGTGTTCGACGACACCATCACCGAAATGTGCCAGGTTTGATCAACTAACAGGATATCCTTTTTGTTCAGATGTCTGCATACAACAAAACTTCAAACTGTGTACTGTTTTTTTATTCAGGAGTTGCAGTCTGGTGTTGTGGACCTGCTCATTCACACTCCAAACAGCAGCGCAGATGTTGGTAGCAACACGGACAGGTAGGTTATATACGGTAATTTTTACACTGTGCATGCACAATGTCATTTTCCCTTAAACAGCAATGCAATCGATTTTTTCCGCTAACCTCTGTTGTTTGACCAGATTCTTGCTGAACCCAGCGGCTGCCTCAGACGATCATATGGTGCAGTTTCGTTTCTTGGGTATTCTGATGGCCGTGGCCATTCGAACAAAAAAGCCCCTGGATCTGCACCTGGCGCCATGGGTTTGGAAACAGATGTGCTGTATTCCTCTGGGAGCGGCCGACCTGGAGGAGGTGGATCTGCTCACGTACCGCTCCCTTCAGGGCATCTTGCACTTGGACAACAGTGTGATCAATGAAGAGAACTTCACAGTGGTGAGTAGAGATTTCTGATCGAAATATTCAACATGTTGAATATTTGCAATCGGAGCGGCCCCGATAAGATTAAGCTGCTCAACACACCGCGCACAACAGGAAAATCTGATAAGATAATCGGTGCAACTGCGAAGACGATCGAGACTTTACTTAGGATTGTCATAAAAAATTTAGGGAAAATCAGCCCAAATTCAGCCTGATTATCTTGTGGTATGTACCTGGCTTTAAGCAGGGGTTTTTAAACTTTATGACTGCAAGGACCCCCAAATATGATGAACTTTATTCAAGGGACCCCGTCCTTAATCATATTTCCGTTTATATATTTTTTTTGATAAAAACATTTAAACGTTATTAGATAAATACAGGGTTACCACATGTCTTGGAATTGTCTTGAATATTATAAAATTTTTAAAGGTCTATTCCAGACATTGAAAGTCAGGGAAATTTTATTATTTTGTCCAAGTCATGGAATATCAGGGATTTTTGTTTATTGCTTTAAATTTTAGTTTTAATTTATCAAAATGTAATCCACTTGGTAACTTGTGTCGTAAGGAATACCGTTTCCGGGTCCAAGCATCCGCAAACTACAATTTAAACAGCTGTCTATATTTATTTTTATGAAATCACTACACTGAATTATACCGGACATAGGTCATGGAAATTCAGCTTTGTTTTCAAATTATTGGCTATATAGTAGATTTAAAAAAGGGACCCCTTAGATCCTTCTGGGCTTTCCTGGACCCCAGTTTAAAAACCGCTGCCTTAATGAATGTGTTTTTGAACTTTGCTAATTTAAAACAGTGATCTTTTTTAACTGATTCCTCACCAGCATTTTTTTTTTTTAAGTTGCCCCCCAGCATTTTTTTGTGATTTGTGATCACAAAAGTGTCACAAAATGCCTTCCATGAAAATTTTCTTCTAAAAATATATAAACATTAGTGCTGCGAAAAGATTAATAGCATACAAAATAAAAGTTATTTTTTGCATAATATATGTGTGTGTACTGTGTGTAATTATTGTGTATATTTAACCACACACACATACATATATTCATGTCAGATTTTTTTATTTATTTTTTTAATATTTTTTTAAATTTATATAGAATATATAAAAATATAAATAAATGTATGTACACATATAAATGTTTCTTAAATACATACATGAATGTGTGTGTATTTATATGTACATAATAATTACACACAGCACACACTCATATATTATGCCAAAAATCACTTTTATTTTGTATGCGATATATAAACGTTTATTTTTTCTGCTTATAAACTCTTAAATATAGGTATTTTTCTTAAAAAAAAAAATTCAAAAAGCTGCAATAATTGCGTTTTTGTGAAGGAATTTTGTTAGAGATCAGATTCAGAACGATTATCAAACACACAGAGTTTAAAATTAGTAAAAAAAATTTTGCTTCAGTTTTTTTATAAGTGGATAAAAAAATTGGATCTAGTGGATAATCGTCGTATTACAGATTACTAGGGCTGGGCAAAAAAAACTAATTTTCGATTAATCGGTTTTTAAAACGTGGTCGATTAAAAAATCGATTCTCAAAGAGCAGAATCGATTTTTTTTTTTTCATATTTATTTCCGTAAACGGAGGAATGGAAGCATTTTAGATTTCGCAAGCAAGACTTGTGGCTTTTAATTTCTTTTTATTAATTACCCACTTGTAAACTGCTGTCACTGTTCTTTTTTATTAATATAGTATTTGTATTAAATCTATATTCATTGAGTTGAATCGAGAATCGAATATAAAAACCTACCAGAGAACTGGAATCGAAAATGTAATCGAGAATCGGAATCGAATCGATTTGATAGCTTGTGAATCGAAATCGAATTGATCTGGAACATCTGAATCGATACCCAGCCCTACAGATTACCATATAAATTCATCAGGTTTTTTATGCATTTTTTTCTCTTAATTGACGAGATAACTCGTCAATGGGAGTGAAAGGGTTAATGACAAATGTTCGAATAAGCATGTGACAAATATTGGAATCCACCAATGGTTGTTAGTTAAAATCCTAGGGGTGCATCCCTTGAGGTGAGAGTGCATCATGGGTGATCCATTCATATCATTAAGACACTTTTACCAAATGCACTGAAATCTCTGCAGTCATTACAGTATCTACAAAGCCAGTATTTGAAATTTCACTGTTTGGTTCTGAATGCATCTTTTTTTCTGTTTATAGATGATTCCTCTGTACTCATTCGTGGCCCACAGTGCCAATGGGACGTTGGTTCCTGTGGTTCCTGGAGGTCACAACCTTCCTCTGACCTTCTCCAACAGAAACGAGTATGTGGAGAGAGCCCTGAACTACAGACTTCATGAGATGGACAGACAGGTACACATAACACGATTCTCCTCTGGAGAACTGACTGTGACGGAGCTATTCTCATAAACTTTGCATCCTGTGCTACTATTAATAACACAACTGCTAAAATTCTCATGTTGAATTCATATGCTAAAAGCATTGTCAGCTTTGACGTACAACATTTGCATGGGTTCCTGTAGGTGGCGGCAGTGCGGGAAGGCATGTCGTCCATCATTCCCGTCCCATTGCTTTCCCTGCTCACGGCGAGACAGCTGGAGCAGCTGGTATGTGGCCTGCCCGAGGTTTCTGTGGAGATGCTAAAAAAGGTGGTTCGTTATCGTGACATCACCGACAACCACCAGCTCATTGGCTGGCTGTGGCAGAGCCTCGAGGAATTCACCAATGAAGAGAGAGTTTTGTTCTTGCGCTTCGTGTCCGGACGTTCCAGGCTGCCGTCCAATCCGGCAGACATCACGCAGAAGTTCCAAATCATAAAAGTTGATCGGGTAAGAAAATCATTGGGTGTTGGAATTAGGGGCTGCATGATATTGAGGAAATTTTTTATATTTTTATTACTTAATATGGACTTTATTTATGGACATAATCTAGATTATATAACAAACAACGTTTACATTTATTATTTCTGATTGTTGATCTTCCATACATCAGAAAAACTAACCCCGGACCACCAAACCAGTAGCACAAGTATATTTGTAGCAATAGCCAAAAATACATTGTATGGGTCAAAATTATATTTTGTATGCCAAAAATCATTAGGATTAGGGAAGCTCCGATCAGGATTTTTGCAACCGATACAGATTTGTTGTCTTTGTGATCGGCCGATACCAATGCCGATACAGATTCCTCAAGCTGATGCAAGCTCTTTGGTGACTGTAACTGTTAACATTTTTTTCTAGATAAAGTAATACCACAGATTTTGCTTTGTTATATTACTTGAAGTAATTAGGTATATTATTCTTTTAATAGAAAATGAAATAAATCAGCACAACAAATATTTTTCTGCAAAGACAAATTTTATATTCCCCTTAAAAAAGCTTATGTCTGTTAAAAGTAAGGAAAATTAATTGCAACCACATTCAGGAGCCCTGTGATGACAAAACTAAACAGAAAGATCGGTTCATGAGGTCGGCAAATTAAGCGATCGAGTCATTTAATATCGCTATTGGCCGATACCGGTCTGCAGCCGATCGATCGGAGCATCCCTGAGATATTAAGTAAAGATCATTTTCCATAAAGATATTTCATCATTATATTTATCATTAGTAATATGTGCTCATTTGAACAATTTTAAATTCTATCTTCTCAATAATTTTTGCACCCTTGGATTCCAGATTCTCAAAAAGTCTCCAAATATTTAAAAAATTTACGCTTATGAATGGTTTTGTTTTGATATATTGTGCTACCCTAGTAGAAATTAAATTTAGTCTCAAGCTGTAATGAAAACTTAAACTTTTTCCCCACCATTGACGAGTTATTTTGTCAATTAAGAGAACAAATTTCCCTGCCAATGACGCTTTTTTTCTAACTAGTTTTACGGTCTTATCTACTAGATGGGGTTATTACTCAATTTATAAAAAACTGAAGCAAAAATAAAAAAAATTACATTTTAAACTTGATCATTTTAAATTTGATCTCTAACAAAATTCCTTTTATAAAGATTATTTCAGAAAATAAAGTAACCTACACATATTTAAGAGGTTAGAGAACAAATGAAGATAGGATGAAATGTTTTTTCTGTTTTGTTTGTTTGTTTGTAAGCAGAGTCTGTTCTTTTATTTGATATATTTGTATGTTTATATATTATAAAAAGAAAATTTTCCTGAAAGGCATTTTGTGAAACTTTTGTGAAAATCACAAAAAATGCTGGCGGGCAACTTTTTTTTATAAAAGGCTGGCGTGAAATGAGCTAAGCAAACTCAACATTACACAACTCAAAACCATTTCTTAGAACAGGTGTAGCATCCTGGATAGGAACAGCGCTTTTCTCGCCAGTGTTTTTTTTTTTAAGTTGCCAGCCAGCGCCAGCATTTTTCATGAATTTCACAAAGGTTTAATGCCTTCCAGAAAATGGGAGGCTGCCATTTGGTTTTTCATCACTATACATGACGTTAAATAGTTGCAATAAAACTCGTTCTAAACAAGTCTTCAATCAGTAGATTAGAAAATGATGTGAAACAGAAGATGAGAGTTATAAACCCACACAGGCAGCAGGTGGCGATATTTAGTCCACATTTCATTAAAAATACAGCATCAGGTCTTCTGTTCAGCCCTTCACAGAGATATGAATAATACAGAAAAAAAATGAAGAATAATTCAGAAAACATACTAATGAAAGAAGATCAGAATCTGAGAGGTAAGAATATGTGAGTGAGAAATATCTGGTAGAGGTCTTTTCGGGTCCAAAGAACTGTACCCGACCCGAAATGACCCGAATCACTTTTTACCTGGACCGATGTGCATATATATATATATATATATTTTTTTTTTTTAAAGAAAGACCCTACCTGAGACAAACTCGACAAAATTATTTTTTACATGTAATTTTTTTTTAACTCAACTGCACCGAAGTGTGTGCAGTCTGCAGCCCCCCCATGCACCAGTCAGACAGAAATAAACCCTGGTGGCCTTCCAACCAATTTTGGCCGATGCTCCATTTATTTTCCTTGTTATCTGACAATGACATAGGGTGGCCATTCGTGCCAGTTCCGCCGAGCACATCCCAAACATGTTTTCGGGTTCGTTCTCCAGAAGTTGCGTTGGTCGACCGCATACATCATCAAGGTTTCATATTTCGGGTTTAATTTCAGAAAAGCAACCGTTACATTTCAAGGTAAGAATGAAACTACAATGATTGTATGTCTTAAAAGAAATAAATCTTAATTTTCTAATGTATTTTAACTGAAATGTGAGAACCTCGATGACGTATGCGGTCGAGCAACGCGACTTCCAGAGAACGAACTCGAAAACATGTTTGGGACGTGTCCGGCGGAACTGGCACGAATGGCCACCCTACAATGACACCAAGGTCACCGAGGCACACGTGAAACTCTGGTCGGACCACGGGTTTTTGGCTCTAAGTGGACCCGTGAAAACCTCTAATTGAAGGCAAATTTAAAGTATTATGTATACACACTGCAAAAATTTATTTTTAAGAAAGACCCAAAATTTTAGACCAAAAATATCAAAGCTTTGTGCATAAAACAAGCAAAAAAAATCTGCCAAAGGGGTAAGCTAAATTTTCTTAAAATTTTTCTTGAATTTAGTGTTCAAGAAAAATTTTCAAGATTTTTTTGCTTACCCCATTTGCAGATTTTTTTTTGCTTGTTTTTTGTTGTTGCACAAAATCACTTAAATTTGATATTTTTGGTGTAAAAACTAGACTTATTTTATTGGAGTGTTTTCCTCATCAAGAAAAAGCATCTTAATATAAGAATTTTTAGATATTTTTCTGAAAACAAGACAAAAATACTAAGATTTTTTTTTTATATATCATTTTTTTGCAGTGCAAGTCTTCATAGTCGGGGTACCTATTAAAGGTTATTTTTTTGTTTATGCAAGAGATGTTTACATACAAATAGGTCTCTGGTGTCAAGCAATTTTATGAGATATTAGTATTTTCAACAGTATGCAAATGTTTTGTTTTTATCCTCCTCTTTCTGTTCTTTCAACAGCCTGTGAACGGCCTCCCCACAGCTCAGACCTGTTTCTTCCAGCTCCGCCTTCCTCCCTACACAAGCCAGGCAATACTAGCCGAGCGCCTACGCTATTCCATTCACAACTGTCCATCTATAGACATGGACAACTATATGCTGTCTCGCAACACGGACCCGGCCGACGGGTCTGATACAGAATACTGAAACGCTGCTGGTTGTTACTCTCAATGCACACAAAACAACCACAAAATAACCCTTCTGTCATATCTTATACTGTACTGTATACCTTTGGTTGGTGTTTTTATTCAAACATGCAATACAGTTCTCAATCATGAAGTGTCATGTGCTGTACATACAGTACCCAGAATGCACTGCAGCAGCCAGTTCTACCACCAGGACAATTTATTTATTCATTTTTATACACTGTATTCATGTCCTTGAACGTTCCAGGATACTTCCTAAAAATGAAAAAATAATAATAATACTTGTGCCTAAAAAAGTCACAAGGTTGCTTAGTTAGTGAAGGGAAGTTCGGCTTGATTTGTCGCCGTGAGCACTTGGCAGCTAGCTTCCTTGCGTCCCAGTTCATGCCAAAGGCTTTTAAACTATGGTACTGTACGTAATCAAATGAGTAAATAACAAAAGTGCTGTTAGTAATATAAAGAACGCACCGTAGAGCAATCACGATATTTGGGAGTGGTGCGTTTGTGTCGATAAATGAGGCTTGTATCTTAAATGAATGTATACTTGCTAATGCCGTGCGCATGTGTGCACTCGAAAGTACTTTTATTTGCCAAACATGGTTCGCTGTACATTAAATAGGATTTAATGAATTTTAGCCTTTTTGCAACTGTGAAGAAATGTGTGGATGGATTTGGTGATTTTGTGTCGGGCGTTCTTTACACTCGGAGAACGCTGGTTTGTTATGCCGATACATTTTTTGTGTGTATGTGTGTCTTTTTTGGGCTTGTATGCCACACGTTTTGATTGTTTGTACTCGTGTGGTAAAATTGTGAAAGCCCCTTCTACTTTACTGTAGAAGATTTGATGATATATGTATGCAGTGGTTTACAGTATTGCTAAATTATTGTTAGTTATTTTTGGATTATTTATCCGAGTGAGCTTTTTGTGTTGAAAGAGAGATAAACTCCATTTGTTAATGACACTGTGTGCATTGCGCTTTGGCAAGAAAAAACTCTTACTCGCTGCAGTATTTACAGATACTCAAACTCAGAACACGAACTTTAGACGTAATCATCTTGGCTCATTTTCAAAATACTCAAAAATTTGTCTGACAATGAAAAAATGTAGGAAATTTTGAAATGAATAGGCTGTGATAGTGCTATTTAATAAGATTATTAAATATAAAAGTGTTTACAAATGCTTTAATTTCAGACTAAGCCATAAAAAACAGGAACGGTTTAAGAAGTTTCATCAACTGTATGAACTGTATGACGTTTGATGGCCCTTCAAATGGAAGTACTGTACTGTAAATTAAACTTTGTGTTGAGACTTGTTGACTTGCTCGGTCCTTTTCATTTCATTCATCTTGCCATGATCTACACATTGCATCATTTTGCCAGCTTTCCAAGTGTTATCAAACTCTACAGACAAAAATAGAAATCCATGCCCTTTTCAGAATAATTTCTGAATCTATTCAAATGTGGGATAAGGGTCAGTTTTTTAAAATTGAGATTTAGAAATTATTTGAAAGTTGAAATCGTTCAGTAGTGCCACAATAATGCCACTAAAATGAAGTGGCATAACAAAAAAGAAAAATATTACAATAATCGGCATTAACTCTTTCCCCGCCATTGACGAGTTATCTCAAGTCAATTAAGAAAAATATTTGCATGAAAAACGTGTTCCTGGTGAATGTTTACGGTTATCTGTAATACTGCGATTATCCATAAAAATAACCCAGTTTATAAAAAACAGAAGCAAAAAATGTATTATTCATCTTAAACTACATGTATGTTTTTATAAATGTTTTAAATCTGATCTCTAACAAAATGCCTTCACAAAAATGCAATTATTTTAGCTTTTTGCTAAAAAATTTTTATTTTGGATAAAAATACTCATATTTAAGAGTTTATAAGCAGAGAAAAAATATAGATAGGGTGAAACTTTTTTTTAACATTTTGCTGTTTGTTTAAAAGCAGAGGGTCTGTTCTTTCATTTGATATATTTGTATGTTTATATATTTTTAGAAGAACATTTTTCCTGAAAGGCATTTTGTGATACTTTTGTGAAAATCACAAAAAAGCCGGGGGGCAACTTTTCAAAAAAAAAAAAAAAAAAATAGTAAAAAAATGGGAATGAGTAAATACCAGAATCCATTTAAATGTGACCTTGGATCACAGCGTTGGGTCAAAAAGGGACAAACCCAAGCCATTCACTGTAAAAAATTCTTGTTGCACTTAAATTTTCAAGTTTAATCAACTTAAAATTTCAATTAATTTCAACTTGAGGAGTGCAGAGATTTTAACAAATTAAGTTGAAGTAGCTTAAGTTATTTTTTATTTTTCATACTTTTTATTTTATATATTCTTTATTTTTATAATTTACATTATAACTCCTCACTAGTCAAGAAAGTTGAAAAGAATTATAATTTTAAGTTGATTTACCTTAAAAATTTAAGTGCAACAAGGATGTATTCCATGTCAGTTCATCAATTTCTTTCAGTTAAAGTGAGAGGTTTGTCCAGAATAAGCTATACTTTATACAAAATTAATGCTATGTATTTGCAAAGACCTGAACGTTTAAATGAGATAGATGAAATAATTTAGCATTACATCCAGCAATGCAAGTGGCCATCTTCACAGAGTTAAGTTTAGTTGCCGTTGTTATATTGGTGTTCCCACACCGCTCTTAATTGCACCATGACTGTGACGTACCGTATGAGACGTTTGCTAAATCAGCATCCATGAAGCCCGTTTCTCAGGCATGTTTGTCTGTGAAGGGGAAACATACTGCCGGCTGACCTTATTAGGCATCTGTTTAATGCACGCACCGTACCTGTGTAAGATTCCCGCAGCAGTCAGCAGCCTTGCAGCTGGTACAGGGACGGTGAAATCGTCAGCTCTGTGCTGTTTTTTGGGGTCATTCATCTATCACGGGCATGGTGCACAGATTTAGAAAGGCCATTGGAGAATGTCAAACCAAAATATTACTGCTGAGCTCAAAGTGCATTAAAAGACAAAGAAGTATAGTATACAAGTTTAATATATAGGACTGTGCAGATGCACATTAGATGTTTTTTTTTATGTTTAGTATATTTTCGTTCTTTTGTGTTAGTATTAAACATCACATCATAGATTTTCAGACATTTATATTTTTGTTAGTCTAGTGTTGCGTTCACACCAGCCGCGGTAGAAGCGTCAAGCGCAAATGATTTCAAGTCAAGGTGAAGACGTGTTGACGTGCGTCTGGAGGTGTCACGGCGCAAATGAGGCGTTAAGCGCGCCGCAGTAGACGCTATTCCACCTCATTCGTGCGTCTAGTTTGTGCGAATTGAGCGTTGCTGCGGGAAACGCATGAGTTGGAAAATTTGAACTTTGGGGGTAAAAATGATTACAGGAAGCGAGCGGAGTCACAAAAGCCCCTCCCATGATGGGAATTTCCGCGTGAGTGACTCGATGACTAGAATTTCATGTGTGAATGAAGCTAGTAAACTCTAATGCTACGTCCACACCAAACGCGGGGCATCGCATTACTCTCTCTTGATTACTCGCGGGATACAAATTTTTTTGCTAGAGTTTCATATTTTCAACTTGGGCGAAGATTCGTTTGAGGCGAATAGCGCATGTTTTCATGGTAGACGCGCCGCCCATATCACTTCATTCGCATTGTCCCATGCGAGGACATGTCTGATTGCATCTTTGCATTGACTTTGTATGTAATCTACTTGTGCAAATCGCTGAACTTGCATCTGGTGTAAACCCAAGGTTAATGTTCAAGCTGCAAACTAGACACGGTAGACGCAAAGTTTTTGGGCCTCAAACGCGGCTGGTGTGAACCCACAGGTGGGCTTACATAAAGAGAAAAAGACAACCTTAATGTATGGCAACCTGAAATATTTCTTTTTTTTTTTTTAAGCGCTTTTCACAATTTTGCATTGCAATGCAACTTACAGTAACTACATGTTAGTACAGGCAGTAGAGAGATAAGGAAAATACAGCCTTGTCTCACGAGAATTTATTTGTATTTGACGAGTTGGCTAATTTGTATGAATTTGTACGAAGTAAATCATTAAGAAATCCTGGCCCTGAGCCCAACGGGGTGAAAGAAAATCATACAAAATGTACATATGTGGTCGTACGAATTAATACAAATTGACCAAATGAACAAATTTCCATGAGATAGCGTCGAAAATTGAAAAAAAAGAAAATTATAAAAAATAAAGCATGCATGGTATTATTGCAAATATTTTCAATGTACAATAGATTTTGCACCTTTGACTTTTGAACAGTAATATGCAGTATTGACATGGCTTAATGCTTAATTTGAATACCTGTATCTAATCCTTAAACAGCAAACCTGTTAGCATCAAAAGGTAAAGTTATACAAAAATCACAGTAAATAACACCAATAACAAAACTCTGATATCACATGGGCAATTGTAAGTGTGTGGGTTCCCATTTATACAGAGTAAAAAAATGACCCCCAGCATATAAAAAGTCACTCATACCACCAGATGTTGTTTTGCAAAAATACATTTGACGTTTATATCCCATAAGTCTTACCCTGTACATGATGCTAAACCACTCCCTAACTGTTTGGAATTGTATTGTATTTGATTGGTGCAGTTTTAAAGGGTTTATGTGGGTATTTAGGATTGCATGCATTCTCAAAATCAAGCTCCATCAATCCAGATTTGATTAGAAAACAGAACACAAGTGGACGATGCTTTGAGGGGTCAGACCTGTAAACTGTGATGTCCTTGTGACATCATTGTCATTGTTTCCAAGGCAACAGGGTTGGCTGTGACGCAGGTGATTTGATACTGTCTCTGGTCACATAATCTAATGTTTACAAGCTGCATTGTCGTCTCTGTCACACACAGAGACGATGCTCACAACATGTGAGTATGCACGGTTAATATACGTGCATGTCAGTATTATCTGTAGGAATGTGAAGCGGTGAATCATCCGCTTATAGATCCAAGCACAACAGCAGCAGATACTGTATGAGCTACAAGAATAGCTATGTATGAGTCAGCAACCACCACAAAATCCACTGTCATCCAGACAAGTTAGTCTGGAAATAAGGTTTAATATACTGTTATTCATGTCACATCATTAGTTTATCTTAAAGTCATTTCGGAGTTCTTTGTTTTCACACTTGGTGCAAAGAAAGTTGGATTTCATTGCTCATGTCTTTCACGGCTTCTGAACCGTCTTTTGACTCATCTTTGTAAAGTCCCTCAAGGCACGTAATGTCTTCAAGCATAATGGTGTATCACAGACACTTCCATTTCCAGTCATGTAACTTCTATCTACTTGAATGGGCAAAGATCATGGTTTCTTTGTGCAACTTGTAAGCAAATAGGCGATTGGATTTCACTGTTAAATGACATTTTTAGCATTATGATATTTCCTATTCATAACATAATATGAAGAGTTCAGATGCAAAACCCTCAAAGTGTATCTGACATGTTTTCTTGTAAATGACTCACTTTAATGGCGCTAAAAAGGTTATTGGTAATTGAAATGCATTGTTTTCCCAAATTTCAGTTTGGTATTTGGGTCAATGATGTGACGTTAATTTTTTTGTGTCCGTATGGTGCAATTAATTGTAAAAAGGGTTAACATTTCTAAATAAATTGCAGATTACTTGCATACATTATCTTTTTTGAGGACCAAGTCTAAAATTTCTGGTTTTATTTTATTTTGAAAGAATATTTGGGGGATAATTGCAAAAATGTCAGTGTCGTACAACCGGTCTGTGTCAGTTGGTGTAACTAGTATTTTTTTAAATGAAAATATAAATATATTCATAAAAAATGTGGCATAAAATATAATCGTCTAGTGTAATATGAATTTTTTATATACATTTTTACATCATTTTTCAAAGATTATTAAGAAAACAGAGCTGTTTTCAGGGTATATCAGGACAAAACGCTTTAAATTGTACATTTAGAAATAACTAATAAAATATTATTTAATTTTTTTTTTTATAATTATTATGCTTACATGCCATCAAGGTGGATAAAATATTTAATATTTCTCTTTCTTTTGCGCAATTGGCGGTTTCACCATTTGACATTTTCAGGTCCATTCAGTCTTAACTTTCATAAAATGGTGAAAATGTAATTTTGTATTGCATAAAATTTACATAAATACACTATGTGCATTGAAATAAACCTGATGTGTGCTTTTAAAACCTTTTTTTTTTAAGATTTTTGAATTTCTAATCTTGCCAAACCGTTTTTGTGACTGACCCATTTAACAAATTTGCCTGTCTTTACCTGCAAAACCCTCCAAGTGCATGCAAGCTTTTTGGCAAAAACCTCCACTTCTAAAAAATACACTTCTATAAGACATCGTAAACAGCTGCAAATTCACTAAAGATGCAACTAGAAACATTGAAAATGGAAAAAATAAAGAATTTGAAGCACACATTAGAGGGTGCTGTGATCCATGTGACTGCCACATGTGTGTTGTTTTCAGAGCCAAGTACTCACAAGGTACCCCTAAGTTTTTTATAAAGCTCAAAAATCCAGTTAATATCATGAAATATTCTGTAAACATCCTTTACCCAGGTAAAAAAAAATCTTGCAGCTCAACATTTGAAATCCGACATTTGAAGTGAAAGTATTTGATAAACTTATAAAATGTCCTAAGAACGCTCATTGATGGAGGTGGTGCTTAAAGGCGGGGTGCATGATCTCTGAAAGAAAATGTTGACATTTGAAATCACCTAAACACGCACGCCCCTACCCCAATAGAATCTGGACCTTCTTTTGATAGACCCGCCCCACACATACACAACCCAGGCAATGATATCGGTTAGTAGACATGCACCTTACTGCTGATTGGCTGCAAGTGTGTTTTGGTAGTCAGGCTGACTTCCTTATCCAAAGCATTTTTCAAAAACCATGACAGCTTTTGCATGTAACAGCATTATATTTCTTTTGCACCAGTTTGTTGAGAAGGAAGCTAGATACTTTGTTATATCCCTTTGTTTTTACTTCCATGCAAGTCTCAAATGAATGCAATCTTTTCACCGAAGGCCATTTTAGCAATTATAAATGCTTGAAATGACTGTATGAGAGAAAAATTATGCATCATTATTAGTGCTTCACTCCTGTAAGTGCGCCTTGGTTGCTTACCAGTTATGAATCTTAACATGAGTTCACCTGAACCCCATGAACCCAGCCTGCCACTTTCAAACAAATTCAGATGTAGATCACGGCTGCTTTCATACAAACAAAAGGGCTCTTTATTTCCTCTTTCCTTTTCAAGAAAGCGTTTGATTCATTCACTCATTTTTCTGTAAAATTCTGTGTCCACTACATGGCAATGTGTTTTTAATGGGCCTTCACAGTGGCTCTCTGGCCATGTTTTTTTTTCCTAGCTCGCAGGGTCTCAGATCAGAGCAGATTTACAACTTCTGCTAGTTTCCCTGTGAGAATTATATACCCACAGAATACATAATGATCTTCTTATCTTATTTATAGAGCCGGTGCGCTGAGAATGCACAGAGGGCTGGAAATAGACCTTGTACCTGTATGTTATGGTATATTTATTTCAGTGCTTGACAATTTATTTGTTTATAGTCCCAGCGTCATATATCCTTCCGGTTATCAAAGCAACACACGTCAGTGCTTTATGTTGGATTCAGCCATATTTTACTTCATATCACTGAAATGTTTCTTCTTGATTGATGCACTTTTGAACCAGGACCATTGAGTTTGGACGATTTGCCATATTTTGATGTGAATTAATATATAGCAGATTAGCATTAACAACTGTATTTATTGACTTTTAAAACATCTTTGCATACAGCCAGGAATAGTTCATCCAGAAATGAAAATTAGATAGGGTGACCATACGTGCCATTCTTCCCGGACGCATCCCTTCCGGGATTTTGTGTTCGTCTTCCGGAAGTCGTATTTGTCGACCGCATAGAGGATTATTATCATTATTACAGAAAAGCAACCATTACATTTTAAGGTAAGAATGAAACTATGATTGTATAGCTTATGTTTTTAACTGAATGGCGTATGCGGTCAACAAATACGACTTCCGGAAGACGCACCGAAATCCTGGACGGGATGCGTCCGGGAAGAATGGCACGTATGGTCACCCTAAAATAGCCCATAATTTACTCACCTATAGGTGTTTACTGTATGACTGTTAACCGAACACAGTTTTTTTAAGATAATAGAAAAACATTTCAGTCAAATGTGTCTTGTGTGTGTTTATGATGTCACACAAATGCTCCAGTATCTTTAGCCCCTCCCTCCCTTCACTTCCTCTTTCATTAATGCAGTGATTGACAGGTGCTTACGGACTTCTCACAGCTCTGTGTTTCCGTTTGTCATTCTCTTGATGTTGACTAATGACTCTTCCTGTTATCTCTTGACTGCTGCTGGCATCCACGTGTGGGCTTGTAAATCATTTTCTTAGTTTACAAGTCCTGTTACACATATTCCTTAGAGATTTTTGTGTACTGATAAGAAAGTATGTCAGTATGTTAATAATAATGTATGTTTACATGATGCCAGTCAAATCCCTTTGTGCAGTGCTCAAATTGAGGGGGGCTGGGGTGGACCCGGACCTCCTATTTAAGCATTAAGGGACCCCCTATAAACCACAAAAATATAAATTAGGGGGGTCCCCTAAATTCAATTAAAATGAAAACACTACATGAAAAAAATTCATGCAAAAAGAAATTTGAGTTGGGTAACTTGGGGTTTATTTGATTAAAACGTTGATCCAGGACCAAGAAATCCAAGATCACATCTTTCTTTGTGAAAATCACAGCTACCATATAAAGATGGGGCGGGGGGTGGGGGGCTTTGCTAGGGAATTATTTGACAAAATTCGAATTTGTGCTACAGGACAGCATTTGCAATGACTTTTGTAATCAGAATTTCAATTTCGTTTGTATGTCCTCTCTGTAACGTGATCATTTCTATATTTACTTTCCATCTGCTTGTGTCAGTTTTCCGTGAATTCCCTTTTGGGAAAGGTTGTAAAGATTTGTTTTATTTGGGTGTGCTCGATCTCTGATGTGATACTTTTAGTCTAATTAATTCCCAAAGCATTAATTTCCCATGGGATCAAAGCAGGAAGTTTATTTCATTTTTTTCTCTCATTTGTTTTCTTCATCACTCTCACTTTTTCCATCTCTATCTCATTCTTTTGCATCACTCTATGGGGTCTGAGTCACTTCCTGTGATGTCATTAGAATTCCTGCCCATGACTCTGACCTCAGCAACCCTCATGGTCAGCCACAGATCACATGACTGTGTTAAAGATGGAGTCAGAGGGTTTTATTTCCACCTCTGGTTCAGTTTGCATCTCTTTGATCTGCAGCGTTACTTTCTGTTGGAAAGTGTGGAATAGAGGCACTGAACTGAATTCTGAAAAGGTCACTGAATTACAATTACATATGTGATGGAGAGAGCGAGCGAGAGAAAGAACAGGTTTTCTGGGGTTGATATTGGCATATATATTGGTGTGTTCTAGATTTAAAGGCAGAGTGCACAATATCTGAAAAATGCTTTGGAAAAGAGAGTCGGCCCTCGAGATTATGTTGGGTGGTCTGTTGTCTCCCAAAAAAGCAGATAACCTCAGACGTTTCATCTAGCACTCAGTGGTTTTAAGATTGTTTTAGTGTGTGTATGTGAGCTTTAGTTGTCTAGAGTGTTTTGGAGTGTGACGGTGCTGTCGGTACACGGATGACAAAGTTTTGAAGCCTGTGGGTCTGATCCAAGATCGCAGATGACGGTCACTCTCTGTTCAGTTGAAAATTGAACACATTAATCCCAGTCAAACGCTTGACTCTCCTGTCTGGTTGACTCGGATGTGTCTGAAATACAGCTTAAGGCATTGTGTATTGAGGTTGCTTTGATGGTATATGTACTTATATACTGTACTAGAGAAGCCATAAGTAAGAGGCTGTTTACACTTGGCATTAACATGCGTTTTCGTCGATCGGATCACAAGTGGACGACGTTAATGCCAGGTGTAAACGGTGTTCAAAACGTTTTGAACGCGTCCACTTTCGACCACTTTCAACCACATCCAGAGGTAGTCGAAACCACTTTCGATCGGATCGCTTTGGAGCTGCGGAACGCAATGTGGTTGAATGTGTTCGAACAGCCACACGCGACCGCCTTCTCTCCGCCCATTTATCTAATCTGAGGTAGTAAACACAAGTTTTACGTCTTTTTTTGACTTCTGGCGTGAACATACGGTGAACAGCGCTATTTTTAGCCTTTCATTGATAAAACTACTGCGTGTGTTCTCCGTAGTTTCGTTTTGAAAGCGTGAAAGTTGCGCAATCCTATTTCATCAATTGCGCTGAAAATTCAGAGAAAGCTCCAACATATAAACGTACAAAACACTGTGCAGCAGGTTTGCTTGCTAAACAAGCAGCGGACTTCGACATAATATTAGTTTGCGTCCATATAAACTCATAATTACTCCCGCTCGCGTTTGAATGACAGCAGAGAGACTCGCCCACCGTCTCACAGACCGCCCCCTCACAGTATTCAGGACAGAAGCGTTCGAAAGTGGACAAAAGAGACGGATTTAAATACCAGGTGTAAACGTATTGTGTCTCTCTCGTCCACTTGTGATCCGATTGATGAAAACACATCTTAATACCAGGTGTAAACAGCCCCTAAGTGTGATTTTAAGTTCCAGTGTATAGCAATTGTGGCATATTTTTTCCTCATTGGTCTTATGAACTGATTGAAACCCGAGAGTTGCTGTTTCAAGTCTCACGGCCAGCGGGTTGCAACTGTGGTGCCCTTGAGCAAGACACCTTACCCTAATTGCTCCCCGGGCGCTGGGATAGCTGCCCACTGCTCCGGGTATGTTTGTGTGTTCACAACTTACAGTGCTTGTGTACACTACTTACTGGGATGGGTTAAATGCAGAGGGTCACATTTCGAGTATGTGTTGCATACTTGACAAGCTTGTCACTTTCACTTTTTTTGTGTACCAGTAGCTCAGTTGGTGGACAATTGCATGAGCAACTCAAAAGGTTGCGGGTGTGTTTTTCCAGAAATATACATGCTGATGGAAAACATGCATAGCTTAAATACATTGTCATGCTTGAATCAAAGTCACTTTGATGTGCACTTTCCCCAGGCTGAAGACTTCTTCCCGACTTGTAGGAACTTGTGGACTGTTTAGGGTGCCATTTGGGACAGGGTCATAGACTCTTCTGATTTGGTCACGTGTTACCTAGTCTCAGCCTCAAACCATAGGCTGAATGTCTGATGCATACGGCACACTTTTCTGGATACTTCAGCAGCTTCGAAAGTCGTCCTTTCAGAGCCGGCGCCAGACCATAACTAACAGGGGGGCACTCGGCTTCCAACGGGGGGCACGCAATAGCAACAATAACTTGCAAAAACAAGACATTAAAACAACAAATACAGTGCAAGCACACACTCAAATAACTGGTACAGACTGTCAGCTCATTTCCCGTATAAAGTGCAAAAGACCACAAACTATGCGCAAAACTATTGAACTTCGACCGCGGCGTGAGCGCAAATTGAGCTCCGCTGCGCTCGCGCTCGACGCAACAACAAACCGCCCTCGCGCAGCGCAAGCCATTGAAATGAGCACGCATCCTAGCTTTAAAAAAGCCGCTTTACCATAATCACGTCGTAATGCTGTTAACGGTCTACACTTCACATTTAAGCTTACGTAATTTAAAACAACGCTAACTTACCTTTGAAATAGCTGAAGACGGCGTGTAAGAACATTAAACTTCCT
Organism: Paramisgurnus dabryanus; assembly: GCF_030506205.2. NCBI lineage: Eukaryota > Metazoa > Chordata > Actinopteri > Cypriniformes > Cobitidae > Paramisgurnus > Paramisgurnus dabryanus. Next base: position 568,615 of record NC_133354.1, on the reverse strand, counting down.
TAAAACAGTGTCCTGTAGATTTGTAAATTCCACCTCAATCTCTGAGTTTGAGCCAGTCTGTGTTTGCATGAAGATGAAGCAGGTGGTGCTGGTTCGTTCTAAATGTTCTAATATCCATATTTTACACAATCCATAAAATGCCGCGAAAAAACACGTTGCTAGTATCAAGTCACAAATATGCTAAAGACGTAAGACGGGTCAGACGCGGCAATACATCCAATCAGAGAAACTGGTCTATTTTAATTAAAGAATCAACTATATTTTCCTCATTTGATTACATAATAAGTTATGAAACATTCAATGTTTAATTTATTTTAATTATTATTGATATATATTAAAGTAATTAAAAACTTTGTAGGGGGGCACAACAACCTGTTCGGGGGGGCACTGCCCGCGAATGCCCCCCCTTGACGCCGGCCCTGCGTCCTTTGATTGGTTGAATTATACAGGATTTCCAGGAGACGTTTGCCGCGTTTTTTAACGGTCCGCCTGGAAACAACACAAACCCAAGCTTGCGAAGTTTGTGGTATAAAGTCTTTAAAAGACATGCAAGTGTTTCACTTGACACAATTAGTGGAATCTAAGAGAGATATTTTAACCTGTTTGTGGTAGAGACATTCACTAATGAATGATTTCCTGGTTGCACTCCGGTGTGTTGTGAAGACATTTCTTCGCCCTTAAACATAAGGCGTCACAAAGCGACCTGATTGATTGCTTTACGTGTCAGTCATATGGCCTGTTGGGCGGTTCTTGGCCATTCAAAGTGGCCATGGTTCCCAGACTTTTAGTATGTGAAAACTGTGTTACCCACACTCGTCAGGTTTCTCTTTATAACATTTATTTGCTATCACATTTTTTTCCACAGTTCACTCTTGTGTTGTTGTGCCTGCAGTCTTTGAATATTTTCTCTCTCGGCGTAATGAAATTAGTAGGAATGAGAACACACTGTTAAAAAAATCACCTTCATGAGACTCCAGCTCTGTGCAGCAGATGCGCTTCAAACCAAATCGTTTCTCACTGTCGATTGATGATTGTGATGAAGCGACCTCCAGCAGCTGATGTTTCTTGCATTACAGTTTAATGCGATGGGTGAGATTGCTTTCTAATTCCCTTTGCTGTCGAGCTTTATTTGAATATCTGCCATGAAAGCTTTGATTTCTTTAGTTTCCTCACATACTCACTCGCTGTACTGTTTTGTCTCTGTTGTTCTTTGTTGTCATTTTTTTCTCCACGTCCCCAGTGTCTCTCTCTCTCAAAACTCCATAGTTTTTTGTTTTATCAGATCCACCTGCTAAAAAAGTTTTTTGTGTTATAGGTGTTAGTGTGTTCTTATTTATTTAAGGGTTCGCGTGTGCTGTGAAACGGTAACACATACTGATGGAAAGAACATTTTGAACTCATTAATACTTCAGCGTCACTTTAGATTTAACTTTAGATCTTCATGCACATTGTGTCCATTGCTTTTAGTCACACTGTGTTATTCCCAGAAGTTGAATCTGACAAAAAACAATCAAAAAGTAACATTTATAAATTATCTTGTTTTAAAAGGAACTTAGTCTTTACTTAGTTAGTGTTTCCCAGATGTCCAGGCTAAAAAAAATTTGGCCTGTCAGTGAAAATTAAATTTAACTATAGCCCAAAAATTTATCAAATAAAATAAATATTTAACTTTATATTAAGAACGCACAGTCAGATCTCATTCAAACATAAACCAGCATGACGTAGTTGGTCACAAGAGCCAGTAGGTGTGTTCGAGATCATCCGGCGCTGCGCAGACCGATCGGCGAGGTTTGCCGCTTGCAGTCGAGGGAGGAACTGAAGACGGAGCCGTCAAGCCGGACACCTGCTGCTTGCCGTAGTGCCGTGTGCGCCGTGTTTCCTTGTTTTTAATCGCAAATGAAGTGAATTAAAAGCTGAATTTGATAAAAACAAACCTTTTAATAAAAAGCTGCAACCAGAAACATTTTATATCGAATATTTTAATTGCTGCTTATACTGTATACCCGAAAATAACGGGAAACAAGCCTATATTATTAAAATACCAATAGAGTTTTTTATTTTCATTTTTATTTTATTACACGACACAATATAACATATTTAAGCATATTAAAGTGTTTTTTCCTGTTTTAAAACATGAATTTATAATGTTTATAAGTGGAACTAAAGGTTGGATTAAACTTGCAACGCACGTGATCGTTGTCATCAATGAGGCGACCAATCACGTAAAGCTGTTACGTCATCACAACTCCGTGCAGCCGCTCTGGAGAAGCTGCACCGGCTGAACTAGCCGGCTACTTTCGAAACGCTCTTGCGGTACTTAAAAACCATATGACACAGTCACGTGCCTGCAGCGCCAGCTGAAGTCGGACAAAAATACTAACCGGAATGCACTGCTTCAAGTCAGCCGCCGATCGGTCTGCGCAGCGCCGCATGAAGTCGAACACACCTAATAGCGCTTCACATTCTTAGATGACGTAACGATGCAATCGGTCACGAGACACATGAGAGCCAATGTCTTTTCACAATCATAGATGACGTATCATTGCCTAATTTGGTGGCAGTTTTTGAATCAGCCTAGAACCGATCTGATTTTAACAGCGGATTGTCATCACTTTAGCGTCTTTTCTTCAAATAAATCGATCGTTTGACCTCGGTACACTTGGAATATTTTTAAGTATATTTAAAAAAAAAGTTGTGACTGTTTTGTATGATGTGTTTATCATATAATAAATAAATGGGTACGTTATTTGCTCTAAATGCCTGAATAATGTAATGTGTAATAAAATGCAATTAATCCTGGCGGATAAAAATTGAAAATCTTATCCCTGTACATGTCATCATAGCAAAATGATACCCCACAATATAATTTTATACCATAATATATTAAGTTTCCCTGCTTAAGGCGCTTATTTAGTAAATGCATCTTTTGCTTGTATTTGGTGAAATGGACAAACAACCAAAGCAATCGTATGGGTTGAAGGATATATTGTTCCAAACATGGTAAGGAGTGTCACATTTCCGGCTGACGTCAAAGGTATTCAGGCAAATTACAACGTTCCGGTTAGCTGGCCAATTGGTAGACACTGCGCCTTTCAGAACGATGATAAATAATATATTTGACCAATAATAAATGTATGAAACAGCAGAACAGAAAGTATAAATGTATTAAAAGAATACATCAGCCTACAAAAGCCAATTAACAGAAAAACAGGAAATCACACCTTGTTGCATTTATTTTCATACATAGCTTTGTGTGGATACACCCTACAGTGCGCTCATATGTTCTCACGCATGGCATTTTTCAGGCGTAAATAGATAGAAATGAATATAGATACCTTTGCATTTGACGTGTTGTAGATTTTGATCTATGTAAATACGACCCTCAATAAGAGACAGGTTTGATGATGTCATCCGAAGTCTTGTTTCAGAAGTTATCTTGATGAAAGATTATAAAGATTTTTTGTTTACTAGAATATCATGAACGGGTAAATCTTAGATAAGACCAGAGTAAAAGAGAAAATAAATACCAAACTCTCTCATGTAGTTAGCTCACATGTAATCACGTAGTCAATGCAGACACGCTTCATGTTTCCTTATGAAATTTTGAAGAACACTCAGATTTAATCAAAGCTCACGTAATACGACAAATCCTTTGATGTTGGAAGGTGGTTAAAAAAAACGCTGAAGTTCAGAGCTGCCGGGTTTCTTATTTCCTCCGTTTCTGTGATTATATAACGCTGACGTTTTGCCAAACGCTATGTTATCTTTTTTATGTCTCTTTGAGTCTAATCTGTTACATCAGTCCTGCTAAAACTTCACACCACAGTCAAACACAAATCAAAATTTACCACAGAACGTACAGACAGGCCAAATATTACAATGGCAAAGTGAAAGAGAAAGAAAATCTGAAGGGAAAGACAGATGTGTGTTTTTGGTTAATGTTGAGCATTAGTAAAGAATTCACAAATTTTACTTGTCTTACACTTGTCTTTAAAGTATATGCTTGCTCTTCTGTTAAAATTATGTCCAACTTTGAGACTCTATAGAGTTTTTTTAAGGTACTGCCACAGTAACATGGTACAGTGCTGGCAATAGGTGGCATTACTATGGTATCGAATGGCTGCCATACTGATGCAGTGAATGAAATTGGCAGTGGCACTTTCTTATTTCTCTCACAGAAAACCATGCAGTTGTATTACAAAGAAATTACTTTCACGTTTCAAATAAAGATAAAAGAAGAGAGGATTTGGTTTGATTTCAATATTCAGAAAATATTTTGCTGTATTCCTTTGTTGTTAGCTTTTAGTCCATTTTCTCTCAAACTTGGACGCATTAACCGCAATGCTATTTCTCAGAGCAATAACATGCACATGTCTCGACCAATAAAATAAATTGCAACCATGACTGAGCGAAAAAAAAAACTCAGCTTTTATTGTGTAACAGAACTTGACAGAGTAACTCTAACTGTATTAGAAAGACACTGAAACTAAAATCAAGTAATACAAAGAATAGTCTGCCTAATTTGAACGATTTCAAATGAGATTCAATCTACTGATTTTTTATGTGAATTATCTGTCACTGTACACATTTGAACCTATACAATTTTTGAATATCTGCCATGTCCAAGCACAATAATAGAGAGGCGAAGGGAAGACAAAGATGTGGTAGCAAAAAGTGTCCAAGCAATAGGAATAACCACACCCTGGAGAGGATTGTGAGACAAAACCCATTCAAAAATGTGGGGGAGATTCACAAAGAGAGTACTGCAGCTGGAGTCAGTGCTTCAAGAACCACTTCCACAGATGTATGCAAGACATGGGTTTCAGCGGTCGCATTCCTTGTGTCAAACCACTCTTGAACTTCTGCTGAATGTTCCAAAGTTATGTTCTCTGATGAAAGTAAATTTTGAGTTTTAGAGTCTGGAAGGAAAACTGAGAGGCGCATACAATCCACGTTACTTGAGGTCCAGTGTAAAGTTTCCAAAGTCAGAGATGGTTTGGGGTGCCATGTCATCTGCTTGTGTTGGTCCACTGTATTTTCTGAGGTCCAAGATCAATGCAGCCAGTATCAAAAGTATACACATCTGTCCCTAAATAAATGCTACATAATAGGACTTTTGTAAAAGGGTACTCAGTGACAACTTGGCACCATTTGTTTCCTGACAGTGTAGTTTACAGTAGTAAAAAACAGTCACTGGTATCACTGGTCTAATGTTAAGTAAAACTTGTCTAAAGAAAGAAAGTAGTAAATTTCAGCAACTTTAGCAATAACAGATTTTGTCTGTGACCTACATTTGCATAATATTCTCTCCAAAGACAGCAGTCATCCATCATGAAACACAGAGTTGCTTCTTCAACTGACAGAAAACTAAAACCTAAACATTTATTGAAATTCATATTGTGATTGTGTATAGTTTCCTCTATTTGCATTTTGTCATTTTTGTTACAATCATTTAGGAAAAAATAAACACTAAAAATATTTTTTTTTGCATGGTGCAGTTTTCAATTTTGTATAGGTTTAAGTGCTTGGTTGTGGAGGATGCAGGACATTAAGTTACTATGATTTGACATACAGTCCTCCACTATGATTCAGGTACCTAAATGGCTCTTTAAAATGCTGAAAGTATACGGGTTTGCCAACACATCTGGATATTTTTCAATGTATGAAGTTATTCAATTAACATATAAAAATGTTGAAGATGTTCTTAAGTAATCGCATGAGAACCCAAGCACAGATTGTGCAGCGTGGACCTAATTTCATTTGTTATGTGATTTACATATGTACTTACTCAACTGAGGAAAAACACGTTGCTGAACAAGTAGCAGAGCTATAAATACAATAGAAAATGACTCATCCTGTCTACTCCAGAGGGAAAATGCAAACTGAGATATCGAAGTAAAAACGATTGAAGATCCAGACACAGATCTCCTCAACTTCAGCTTCAGCTTTCCTTCATCACAATTTCTTTGATTGCTGTTAATATCAACACAGATTTGTTCTGAAAACCTTTTTGTCTGGTGTGTGCTTGCGACATCTGGATTCACAGAGCCTTTGATCAAACTGATCCTTTGTCTGATAAAGCCCTGAGTGTTACAAATGAGACATCTTAGTGATTAATATTGATCTTCTTTTTTTTCAAAACCTACAATGTCTCTAAAGATTTGTTAGATCCTGTATGTTAAGAAATCACTAATGAAATACATCTTTGCATTGTAAGTCCTCTGTGTCTCTCTCTTTCTCTCGCCCTTTAAATAAACTAACATTAATAAGCTAAACCATGTGGGTGTGGTTTATTAGTAAATGACAGGTGTTACAGGTTACTGAGAGACTTTAAAAACTCTCAGAAAGTGACATGATAAGGAATTGAAAAATGTCAATCTGTGTGTGGGAATGTGGGAAATATTTAAAATTTGTGGTTGGAGGATAGAAAATATATAGTTTAAAATATTTGGTTTAGGTCTGAGAAGTGTAAAAAATGTTGGTATGTGAGAAATATTTAAAATCCATGGTTGAGGTATGAGCTACAGTATTAGGGGTTGGCTTGTGGGAAAATATTGAAAGGGGGAAGGGGGTGGGGAAATATTGAAATTAGTAATGCAAAGTCTGATTCATTTAAAAAAATTCCTCCAAAAATCAAGAAATAACGTCACTAAGCATTTATTTTCTAACTACTTGTATCAATGAAACATTTAAATAAAGTCGCTTTGAAACTTTAATTATACTAAAATTAAAAAAAAATTTTTTTAATAAAACCTACGTATCCTACGTTTTGTTTGTTATAAAGAAACTTTTGCCCATCAGGCTCGTTCAAATCCTTGGTGATACACACGCATTGTCATCAACTCCTTCATCAGAATCCTCTGTAATCCTTGGCAAACTTCGACGTGTCCGACGTGCTATTACAGCTGTCTGTTTTAAGTCATCAACACAGAACTAAAGTTCAATTTAATTAGATTTGTCAACCGGCTGGACCGGTTACTAACTGAGACTCAAAAGAACGCTTCATTCAAGAACCAAATATCACTAATTGAAATGAGTAGTTGGATGTTGGAAAAATAACAAAATGGGTGGTTGGATGGCAGGGAATATCGAAATTGGCAGTTGGGTGGTGGGACGATACCAAAATGGGTGGTTTGATGGCAGGAAATATCAAAATGGGTAGTTGGGTAGGACATAACCAAAATGGGTGGTTGATGGCAGGAAATATCAAAATGGGCAATAGGATTGTGGGACAATACCGAAATGGGGTGGTTGGATGGCAGGAACTATCGAAACTGGTGGTTGGATGGTGGGGAAATACCAAAATGGGCAGTTGGATGGCAGGAAATATCGAAATGTGCAGTTGGATGGTGGGATAATACCAAAATGGGCGGTTTGATGGCAGGAAATATCGAAATGTGTAGTTGGATGGTGGGATAATACCAAAATGGGGTGGTTGGATAGCAGGAAATATCAAAATGGGCAATTGGATGGTGGGACAATTCCGAAATGGAGTGGTTGGATGGCAGGAACTATCGAAACTGGTGGTTGGATGATGGGGAAATACCAAAATGGGCGGTTGGATGGCAGGAAATATCGAAAAGGGCAGTTGGATGGTGGGACGATACCAAAATGGGTGGTTTGATGGCAGGAAATATCAAAATGGGCAGTTGGGTAGGACATAACCAAAATGGGTGGTTGGATGGCAGGAAATATCGAAATGGGCAATTGGATTGTGGGACAATACCGAAATGGGGTGGTTGGATGGCAGGAACTATCGAAACTGGTGGTTGGATTGTGGGAAAATACCAAAATGGGCAGTTGGATGGCAGGAAATATCGAAATGTGCAGTTGGATGGTGGGATAATACCAAAATGGGCGGTTTGATGGCAGGAAATATCAAAATGTGCAGTTGGATGGTAGGATAATACCAAAATGGGGTGGTTGGATAGCAGGAAATATCGAAACTGGTGGTTGAATGGTGGGGAAATACCAAAATGGGCGGTTGGATGGCAGGAAATATCGAAAAGGGCAGTTGGTTGGTGGGATAATACCAAAATGGGCGGTTTGATGGCAGGAAATATCGAAATGGGCAGTTGAATGGTGGGACGATACCAAAATGGGTGGTTTGATGGCAGGAAATATCAAAATGGGCAGTTGGATAGGACATAACCAAAATGGGTGGTTGGATGGCAGGAAATATCAAAATTGGCAGTTGGATGGTGGGACAATACCAAAATGGACGTTTGGATGGCAGGAAATATCAAAAGACATCGAAATGGGCAGTTGGATGGTGGGACAATACCAAAATGGGCAGTTGGATGGCAGGGAATATCAAAAGATATAGAAATGGGCAGTTTGGATGGTGTGTGTGTTTGGGGGGGGGGGGGTCGTTTGGGGAAATATTGAAACTGGGCAGTTGGATGCTGAGGAAATATAAAAATCAGTAGTTGGATGGTGGTGAAACCGCAAAATCGGTAGTTGGGTGGTGGGGAAATACCGCAACGTGTGGTTGGGAAATATCGAAACTGGTGGTTAGGAAATACCAAAACTGGTGGTTGGGTGGTGGGGAAATGCCAAAATGGGCGGTTGGATGTTGGGAAATATAGAAACTGGTGGTTGAATGGTGGGGAAACACAAAAACGGGTGGTTGGATGGTAGGAAATATCAAAATGGGCAGTTGGATGGTGGGAAAATACTAAAATCGGTAGTTGGATTTGGGGAAAATATCAAAAATGGTGGTTGAGAAAACAAAATTTGTGGGGTCAATAGTTTCATTTTTGAAGTCATCAGGCCAACACTGTAAAACCACCCAAGTTTATTATCTTTTTTTATTTGATATTATTAAAAGTAGGTGTTTTGCCCAGAGAAGCTTCAATTCGGGGTGTGAAGCATCTAGGATGTTTTAACTCATTCACCGCCATTGACGAGTTATCTCGTCAATTATGAGTAAATTTTTAACTAATAAATACGCCTTTCCAAACCGAATTTATCAAAAACGGAAGTTAAAAAGATTTAATGATTTATTTTAACTGCCTTTATGTTTGATAGTCATTCTGAGTCTGATCTCTAACATAAATTCCTTTACAAAAACGCAATTTTTTAAGCTTATTGCTCAAAATGTTGTATTTTTGAAGAGAAATATCCATATTTCAGTGGTTAAATTAAGTGGAAAAAGTAAATATATAATGAAACGTTTTTTTCCCCATTTTGTTTGTTTGTTTGTTTGTTTATTGTTTGTTTGAAAGCAGAAGGTGTGTTCTTTATTTGGATATAATTTGTATGTTTATATATTTATAGAAGATAATTTTTCCTGCAAGGAATCTTGTGAAACTTTTGTTAAAATCACAAAAATGCAGGTGGGCAACTTTTCTCAAAAAGGCAGGCGGTGAATGAGTTAAAGTTTATTGGTCAATGACACAGATCTTACTGATTGGCATTCATCTTTCACAGTGTTTCTTATGTCCTGTGAACATCACTCATTGTCATTTCTGGAAAATGTCATGACAAGAAACAGAAATGTAATAGCTCCTTCACACTCAAATCTTGCTTTGAATTCATCGGAGCAATGAGAGAGTTGATGAATTCATGCTCATGATGTTCTCAGCCAAGCTCCCATCTCTTATGGCGTATCTGACCAGACAGCTGCCTACTCACCAATATTTGAACAATGAACCTCCTGCAAGGGATGCATAAATCAGTGCAGCGGCGCATGAATGCGTGCATGCAAAAAACCTGCGAGCACCTGCAGCTTTACTGTGGTGGCCTGAGAATGAACTTAATCACAGTGACTCCAACGTGCTTTGACTAGAAATGAAAGCTCGGGGCATTGATGAGCAGTGTCACGCTGATGTTCTTTCACGATGTAATGGTGCATTGTTGGGTGTCTGATCATGCATGTTTCTATGAGATTTTTAGCAATGATGTCAGTCATATGACATAATGCATGAGCTTTTGATGCACGTCTTTTCGGTTGTAGCTTTATATTATCATAATTTGTTTTAGTAGGCAGTCTGCTAGGTTCTTGTAAAGGAGGTACTGTAGTTTTTCCATACTGTACTTATGCAAGTAACCTGAAACAAGTGACCCATATTGTACCTGCTAACACAGAGGTACACAAGCCTATTGGGGATGCTGGTGAGGGTGGATTGCAAGGGGAGCTAAATCTCCGATCTTTGATGTTTTTGCACATTTATAATCTTTCCCTGTTTGAGTTTGCAATAGAAATAATTTGTATTTTATGTACTGTACGTGCTTGGGATTTGTCATCGTTATTGCAAGTTTTGTGCAATGACCTTGTGGAAGTCTTTGTGCATAAAACAGTGGGTGTGCAGTAAGTGATCTACAGTCTGTACTTGACTCTATGTACGCCTACTAGCAACATCTGTGCAAAAAAATACAAGCAAATTGAGTCCAGGGGCTTAGATGAGCATCAGTAGTTTGTTCGCTGTGTTCAGAGTAAATAAAGAAGTAGTGAGGGTTATTATGTGCACATTCATTTGCATTTGCAGCCTACTGTTTTGTGCTGTTTCACATAAGTTCACTTCAAATATCTAGAGCATATTTAAGTGTATGTCCTATGGGTTATCTTATTGCTTTTGCCGCTATTATATACGGCAGTGGTTCTCAAAGTTTTTCTACGTGCGGCCCCGCTTGTGTACGTTGCATTCCTTCGTGGCCCACCCAAAGAAAATTCATGACAAAAAACTTTTCTAAAATGTAACATTTTAATTAAACAAAACATATTAAGTTATACAAAGTAGTGCTGTTGGTTAGTAGCCTTATTATTTTTTTTAATTACTAAATACCGGCCCCCAGTTTGAGAACCACTGATATATGGTATTAAATTATTATATAAAATAATAAATGAAGAGCTCACATGCAAAAGATGCATTTAGATTTTTTGCATGCACTTTTTGTAAGACAGTAAAGTTTGTTAAATACTAATGAGATTACTAAAGTGGCATTTTAATTACTGACTAATGACTAGGGATGCACCGATAGGATTTTTTGGGCCGATACCGATTTAAACAGACAACTTCTGGCCGATACCGATATTAAACACTTGTATACAATACTATACAGTTGGTCTATTAGCTAGTTTATTTCTGCATCAAATTATTTTTACTGAACATGGATTGGATCTACATTCAACTGACCAACATAATAAGAGAGACACAAATTAAGCTAAAACAAATATAAGAGAGCATGAAAACCTTCAAAGGTGGTTTTTGCAATTCAGCATTTATTTTATTAACAACATTAACTCATTTTTTACATGTAATGGATTTCTTTATACAGTTAATTAATAAACAATCTGTATCGGCCTTTCTCTTGCTATTGCTGATGGTTTAAAATTCATCAAAAATCGGCCGATAAATATCGGCGCATCACTACTAATAACGTTTTCATTGCCATCAAAATGAAAATACTCAACCTAAACATAAGAGCCATAAGAAAATGCTAATTTACAAAAAACATGTCAGATGCACATAGAGGGTTTTGCATCTGAACTCTCCATATATGGTCCTACTTTATAATTGTATGTATTAAATTTGTATTGTTTTAAAATTAAGTAGTGTCTAAAATAATATAATAATTCTAGTTTTTTTACATTTAGATTTTTTTGTACAAAGTATGTTTAAAGCAATCTAATCAATTATGTCATTATTAAAATCTGTCTATGGCAAATCCTGGAAATGACATGTTTTTACATTACACAACATCATCAACAGTTAAGCATTTTTAACTCATTCCCTGCCATTGACGAGTTATCTTGTCAATTAAGAGAAACATTTCCCTGCTAATGACGCTTCCCTAATGAGTTTTTACGGTAATCTTTAATTCCGCTATTATCCACTAGGTGGCGCACTTACCCAATTTATAAAACTGAAGTATCAGCTAACTCTACATTTTAAACTCCATGTATGTTTTGATCTTCATTCTGAATCTGATCTCTAACAAAAGTCCTTTACAAAAATGCAATTATTTCAGCTTTTTGTTAAAATATTTGTCTTTATGAATATTTGAGGGGTGATAAAAAGTGAACAAATAAAGATAGGATGAAAGCAGAGGGTCTGTTCTTTCAATTTAAATATATTGTATGTTTATATATTTATAGAAGAAAAAAATCCTGGAAGGCATTTTGTGAAACTTTTGTGAAAATCTCAAAAAATGCTGGTGGGCATCTTTAAAAAAAAAAAAAAAAAAAAAATTTGTGATGCAAAGCCAACAACACAGACTGAAAAAAACTAACATAAAAAGCAGTGCAGGCTAAAATTCAAGGTTTATTCTTGGTAATCTTTTTAATCTTCATGAAATACATTTATTTGCTCCACCTTTGTTTTTATTCTAGCCTGTGGCTTTTAATCCCTGTCAACACAAGAGCTTCCTTCTGATCTGGACCCTTGCATATCAACACAATTTAAGCTGAACAAATAAAACTTCCCATGTTATGTAATGCACTAAGGTCACAACTCCAAACTGATCAGCTCATGCATGCTGGATGATATTTTAAAACGGTCACAACAGTGATGGGGATAAACAGAGTTGACTGTTCATGTATTCCTAAAATATGAATCTGGGCAGTTCGTGAAGCAATCTCTTAGTCACATTATACAAAAACAACTGAAGTGACAAAAGCTAACAGAGAATTGTATTATTTTTGCAAGGAAGCTAATATAAAAAATAAATAATATTGATTGGATGAACCATACAGAATGGTAAAGAAGTGGGTTCATGCAAACTGAGTAAAAGTAATGTGGGAGTTTTAGCAGCGAGACTATGAATTGCAAACAAAAGTTCAGTCCACAGCTTACCCCTCCCTTTTGAAATTCATAGAGAAGCTACGGACAGCGTAGTAACAAAACGCGCTCATTGTAATGTAATAAAAACAATACAGTTCATTATGTAAGGTCTTACACCACTAATAATAATTATGTATATTATATTGCATTTCTGACAATGAGATCCTTCTCACATTGCACCTTTATCGCCTTTACTTTGCTGATTCAGACCGATTCAACCTTCAGTTCTTGTTTGTCAACCATAAACAGTTCATTCACAGATTTAAGCTTGTTCTGCACGTGCATCCTTTTTGAACCAAATCCAGATGGATTCAGACTGCTGTCGTGAGGTTGAGATAGAACAGATCTAAACCCTGCACATGTATCTAATGGTGCACTTTAGGTCAGACAGTACAAGCAGTTCCTTTATTTCTGTACGGATGCCAGCTTAATCCAGACAGATGCTGCAGTTAAAGTCCACAACACGCATACACGCAACCCCGCTCACTCCTGTGTCCCCTTCAATTCCAACCTCATGTCTAATATCAGCACTGATGCCCTTCTGTTGCATTCTGGGTAAAAAATGAATGCTTGCTGCATTTGTTCAGTCTGTAATAGTTTTTGCTGCCAGCATGAAGTGTGCAAGAAATTTTGCAGGTCACACTGCAAGCATCTTGTTGGATTTATGTAGGGCTATTTTTGTAACATGTTATACAGTGTGTAGTATATTTGCATATGAATGTGGGGTCAAACTATCTTATAGTCCAGAATCTTAAAGGGGACATTTCATGAAAATCTGACTTTTTTATGTTTAAGTTTTATTATTGGGTCCCCAGTGCTTCTATCAACCTAGAAAATGTGTAAAAGAACAACCCAGTAACTAAGTTTTGGTAAACCATTCTCTGCAAGCATGTGAAAAAAATAGGTCATTGTAATTTGGCTCCCCTTGTGATGTCAGAAGGGGATAATACAGCCTCTTAATCTGCACTATCCAATCACGTACTGCCATTTAGTGCAGAGATCAGCTCATTTGCATTTAAAAGGACACACCCAAAACAAAGTGGCAATTTTAACACGTCATAATAAATTATCTATATGATATTTTGAGCTAAAACTTCACATATGTACTCTGAGAACACCAAAAATGTTTTTGACATTTGGGCGGAGCTAAAACTGTGTCATGATGACTCACTGGAGCCACCGAGCATGGCCCCGCCCCTGAGACAATCGCAAGCATCCATTCAGGTTGTATGGGGCATTTAAATATTAAGAGAAAACTTTCCTGCGAGTGGGCGTGGTTTCTGCGCAGACATTGGACACGCCCCCTCTGCTTGAGAGCAGAGAATGCTGCCTGTTTATCATTGACATTTTTCTTTTGTGTGACAAACTAAGAACACTGTAGGCTTGTTCGACTTTATCCGGCGCCGTAAGAATCGACAGCCGGATAATGTCAAAGTACCGCGAGAGCGATTCGCGAAATCATACGAGGAGTTTGCTTTTATATCACTCTCGCGGAACTTTGACGTCATCTGGCTGTCGTTACTTGCGGCGCCGCATGAAGTCGAACACACCTATTTAATATTGGACTTTACACAGATTTTAAGGCATTACACCGATTTTTAGTGGTGTGATCTCAGACTTTTGGACTCTGTATTGAGTAACTTGCCAGGTTGAAGATGCCTTTGCGATGTGCTATGAATTGCTGGTTTAGATTTTGAGATCTCAATCCATCATAACTCTTTCTAAATGAAGGACATCTTGCACACATTCAACTGAAATGCCTTTATCTGTGTGTATAAACGAATGTTTTGGAGATTAGGTCCATGGGGATTGACTTGCGGCCTTGAACAGATGTGTAATCCTCCGTATAGCTAAGAGACATGAGGGAAATTAATAATAATCATAACATAAAAAAATTAAAACAGCTGCTGTGGACCTGCTCAGATAGGAAGCAACCAAATTATAAGATCATTGATGTGGTCAGAGAAACAAAAATAGACATTCCTAATAGGCAAAGTATTTTAAAATGATTTGGTGGGTTGGACTTGAGTTTTTCCCTGCTTTGATTTGTTGCAATATATAAAGAGAAATAGGCTTTATATTTCACATACTGGAAAGATGAGCCACAGATCGAAGTGTATATGCTCCTAGCGTTTGAAAAATGTTCAAATGAAACTCATTGTTTTCCTGAGCATCCATCACTGCCTCTAGCATAAGCTGTCTTGATATTCAGTCCTTCTACTTGCATTTGGCTCTGAACGGATTGTAAAATAAATCGATAGCAGGCAAAATGGTCCAGTCGGGCCTCAGGGTATTCAGCCGGTTAGCACTATGCTGCCATGCTGGTTCACTGGCTGTCTTTATAAACTGTCATATTTAGCTTTGAGGCCACACATGATGCTGTATACAATCTACTGTAAAGAAAGCCATCAGGTTAATACAATATAGAGTAAAATGGTAAATGATCTCTGTCATATCCAGATGTCAACAATGTAACCATATTTGTGACCCTATCTGAGAAATTTAGGCTGAGATTAGAGCATCAAAGTTTGATTTCACATTGATTTCAATCTTTGACATCACCTTACTCAGTCAATATGAACTTTTTTCCCGCCATTGACAAGTTATCTCGTCAATTAAGAAAAAAACATTTGATTAAAAAAGCGTGTTCCTGATGAGTTTTCATGTTAATCTGCAATACTGCGGTTATCCACTAGATAGTTAGATTACCCAATTTATCAAAAAAACTGAAGCAAAAAAAAAAAAAATGATTTTAATGATACTAGTTTTAATCATTCTGAATCTGATCTCTAACAAAATTCCTTCACAAAAATGCAATTATTTCAACTTTAAGCAAGAAAAAACCCAAAATTTAAGAGTTTATAAGAATAGAAAAAATATAGATAGGATGAAATTTTTTCCCGTTTTGTGTGTTTGCTTGTTTATTTTTTCTTTGAAAGCAGATGGTCTGTTCTTTCTTTGATGTTTGTATATATTTTTAGAAGAAAACTTTTTTTGTGAAACTTTTGTGACAATCACAAAAAATGTCTTGCGGGGAATGAGTTAAAGATATCAAGATTATCTTTACAGATAGTTCTTTAAATGTATGAGGAATGATTTTATTTAGAAAACAGATTTACAAAAAATATAATAACCATGCTGGGTCACATTTATGCAAATAATACAAATTATTAAAAATTTCAAATGCCCTTGAGACCCAATGACCTAATATCATCAATGTCAGATTTTATTGCTAATTTATAATGTTTAAATAAAATATAATCTTAAAAGACGGATATGACTGTCTTTCCCTATTCAAAATGTTAGGAGTTGGGCTTGTGTACCTATAACTTTACTGTAGACATAGACCGCTATTTTCATGAGATGTGAATTTGAATATTATAATAAATGCACTTTCGTCTGCAATGATTGTTTTTTTAAAGTCACAATGAAATTAAAAAAAAATTAATGTGCCCTCATAATCTTTAATCAAAAACGCAAATCTCTCTATATATGGCCATATGGTATGGCAGGTGGGCGGGGTCTGGAAAAAGATCACAGCGATTAGTAAATAGCAACATGACCCAACTTTCTAACCTATCTCACGGCAAGTTGTGTTATTGTCGCAAAATATTTGATTAATTTATTTGTGTTATTGACACGATTTTTCGCTGTTTTTTTGTGCCATTTGAGCACAAACCCCAACCCCAAGTGACAATGATTGAAAAATAGAAAAAAACAATGAGAAAACAAAATATTATCATTGCCCATTCTCAAAATTCTTTTGGTCAGATGTTACTTTTTTTGGTTTTTCTATGCTGTAAATTTTTTTTTTGAATTTTCAGAGACTATTATTTTTCTTTCAGATTTTTATGCTAAGGACATTAATCTTGATAACACAATTTTTCTGATTTCTCTTCTAGGAAAATTTCATATTCATAAAGCCAGATCCATTCATTCTAAACCTAATTTTAGAATGTTTGCTACAGACATTAAGTCCCTATACAAAACTTTTGACAATATGACAAAGCCTTTAAATTCAAAAGCTTAAAAAACTGTTAATATACTTAATTCTGTTATAAAGTATATTTGATTGTATTGTATGTTTTGTCAATTGTGATGTCCGCCTACCCCCTGTTATCTGTTCATTGTTGTCTTAAAATTGTTAAATAAATAAAAAAATAAAAAAGAGAAAAAAATTTAAATGACACGATAAAGAAAGTCATGCCACGGCCAGGAAAAACTATTAATAGAAATTGGTGCTGATTGACATGAAAAAGACATTCGTGCTCAATGGCACAAAAAACTGCAGAAAAACTCTTGTAAATTCAAATATTGATCATTCTGTTATTGCATGTGCTGTCCAATATGGTGCAAATATGAAAAGGCTTCTTAGCGTGTGGATGTAAATCACCTGCATGAGTAATATCCTGTGACTGACAAAAGCACAGAGCAATCACACATCTGACGTCTTCAATTTGTCAATGGACAAAATCAGCCATGATTTAAATGAAAGTAACCATGACTCAAACAGAGTCTTGTCTACAGTAAATACTCAGACAGAGAGTGACTAGAATGAGCTTAGTTTATAACGCACTGGAAAAAAATTATACAATAGTGGAGAAGTCTGTGACAAACACTCTAGTTATGACTTATGAAATGTAAGTTTTTCTTTAAGGTGACTCACGTCATTTTACTGAATGTGACACAAACACTACAGTATGTCTACTAGACACAAGAAATTAATTTGCACTTGCAATTGAATCGATTTTGATTCACAAGTGTTACCTTTAGCATAATCCTAGTGCACATTTTGCATGTTTACTTGACAAAGATGAAAGCCTCCTTTGCTCTTTGAAGTTAATTTGAATCTCATTAAAGCTTAAATGATGTCTGTTGCTCCTTTTAAAGTACCTAACAAGATAAATGTGTTCATATTCTCTCATACAGTACTCTACCGAAGGTTTGGACCCAATGGACTGAATCTGTTTCTCACTCTCCTAACCTTTTGAGCTAAAGTTTTATTCTTTGCAAAATTAATTATTTTATTTTGTTTTCAGTATGATTAAATGGTAAAGAAGCAAGACTGACTACAAAAGTAGATGTGTTCAAAATTTTGACAAGTTGTATGTATATATATATATATATATATATATATATATATATATATATATATATATATATATATATATATATATATTTTGCATTAAATATGTTTTTTTGTTTAAAGGCGGGGTGCACAATTTTTGAGAAACAGAAATGCTTTGGAAAAGGGAATTTGGCCAAGTACCAAAACATACTTGTAGCCAATCAGCAGTAAGGGGCGTGTCTACTAACCGCCATCGTTGCCTGGGTTGCGTATGTGTGGGGCGGGTCTATCAAAAGAAGGTCCAGATTCTATTGGGGTATACTGTCAGAAATAAAGGTACAAAACTGTACCTTTTCTGTCACTGGGGCTGTACCCTAAGTTTCCGTTTGGTACCTTTACAGGACTACAAAACAAAATACAATTTTGGGTAGATTACCGTACCTTAAGGACCTACATTGTTAGAGTACAAAATATGTACTCTAGCTGTCAGTAGGTCAGCACCCTTTAAAAAGGTAATTGTATGGACCATTAGGTACATATATCTAAACATTTAGTACCAATTAGTTCCTTTGAGATACTAATATGTATTTTGAGGTACTAATGAGCTCTCTTTGTTCCCAGAATGTACTTCTGAGATACTTAAATGAAATCCTTAGGTGCAAAGCTGCTTTTTGAAAGGGTACAGCCCCAGTGACAGAAAATGTACAGTTTTGTACCTTATTTCTGAGAGTGTAGGGGCGTGTTGTTTAGGTGATATCAAATGTCAACATTAGCTTTCCGAAATCGTGCACCCCGCCTTTAATGGTAGCTTGTGCTTTAGTCACTTTACTTCGATAACCCAAGAGACTTTCACAAATAAAGCTCTTGGTGCTTTGCTGTCCTCTTAGCCCTGAGAGGAGCTCCTGTCACACAATGCTAAGGGTCTCACACTTTTGACTTTCTCCTCTTCTTCGCTCTCTCTGTTGACTTCATTATCAGACAGAGATCAGAGGCTCAGTGACCTCTATGACCTGTGAAGAACCTGATAAACTCAATGTCTCCACTGGTGAAGTGAAATGTGTGTGTGAAACCCCATATGTGTTCAAGGAGGATTTCTAATATTTTAGGCCACCAATGATCGTTTCCAGTCCCCTTAGCAATGGTCAATAGTGTGATAGTACAATCTGATCTCACAGGAATTTTACTGGTTGGCTAATTTGTATTTATTAGTACATGCAAATATGGGCACAAATACATGCACTGTAAAAAATGTTTGCTGTTTCAATTTTTTTAGTTGAACCAACTCAGATTCACAAGTCATGTCAACTTACTATTATTTGTCTTGACCGAGGGGCAACCTTCCAATCTGTCTGATGAAGCCAATACGGAAGTGACTTAAACTGCAATTCATTGACTGACCACTAGAGGTTGGCTCCAAAAAGGAGCCAATTCCCATAGACCACCATGTTAAAATGCCCAACTTTACAGCAGAAAATAATATGTTTACAGCCTGGTACAAAAAGTGTTTTTGGTCTGTATAGCTAATTTTGCCCTTCATGACAACTGTGAGGGGGGTGATTTTTTTTGTAACTCATTCGTTAAAATTATATTAAGCCTTAAAGTTACGCATAATTAAGGGCGTGGCCACTTGAGTGAGGGGTGAACAACCACTGCTGTCACTAGAATGAGCTAGGCAGGCGTGGTTTTAGCAACCAGCCACCTCAGCTTCACCCATGTCTCGACTCTTTACCCATTTTTAGGTTTTCCACGAGTGATTCGCGGTGACACGTGGCCAAGATGGCGATGGCAGGCAACGCCTACTTTAAGCTTTAAAAGCGATCTTCTCAAACCAATGGTGGACACTACGTTAATTTTTTTTTACATTCTATGGTCTTGACAAGAAATTAGTTGCCACAACCTATAAAATTAAGTTGAATTCTTTTAAATACATTTTATTATAGTTAAATTATAACAACTCTATTAACAATCTCTAAAATGACTTTGAATTGATTCCACAGAATATTTTAAGGTAACAAAGATTTTTTTACAGTGTGGAAATAAAAAACAAATACAAAATAATGTGTGGAAAAATTATTAAAGGATAATTTTGGTATTTAACACTTTGAGTCTCATTTCTGGTTTGTTTTGGATGAACTACAGTGATGGACACTGAAATTTTGACAATGGGTCGTGTCTTGAGTTTTTGACTCGTTTAGAAGCGTCTCTTGACTGCTTCAGAATGGAAGTCAATAGCCATGCACAAACATGTCATTTAAACAACACTTAACATTCATTTTCAAAACTGTGCTACTCACCGAGTGGTTCATGGTGTTTGTTGATGATTAAAAACAAATATATTGGCGCAATGTATGAATTCAATCCGTGTTATTTGCTAAAGTGGAACGATTTTTTTCAGATACCTCACAACCGCGTATATACTTCCACTCTATATTTGAGTCTGAAGCGTTAGCACACTCCCGACCACTTGATGGCAACAACCACTTTGCCATACAAGTACGCTCAGTGTCTAGCGTATAGACAGTCACAATCGAGCTCAACTTCAAACCTAAAGCTGGTCACTGAGCCATCAAATATGGGAAAAAATTCTTCTGAGAGAAACAGAGCAAAAAAGTACAACCACATGTAAACAGACCCTTTTCTGTTTCCAGCGGCGGAGTGATATGTCAGCGAGTAATGAGTCTTCCAAGAGAAGTCAATGGAATTTTACAAAATGCCAAATAAAAGACGACAGAAACTGTATTTCGCTACACAACTTGTTTTTAATCATCAACGAACACCACGAACCACTCGGTGAGTAGCACAGTTTTGAAAATGAACGTTAAGTGTTGTTTAAATGACATGTTTGTGCATGGTCATTGACTTCCATTCTGAAGCAGTCAAGAGACGCTTCTAAACGAGTCAAAAAGTCAAGACACGACCCATTGTCAAAATTTCAGTGTCCATCACTGTAGTTCATCCAAAACAAACCAGAAATGAGACTCAAAGTGTTAAATACCGTAATTATCCTTTAAAATACAAATATGAAATACTGTGCGGAAAACACAGAAATACTTATCATGTATTTAAAAGACATCAATACATGTTACATTTTCCAAAAGAATTTCAAATACAAAATAATATTTTGATTTTCAAATATGCATTTTAAATACATCTAAAAAATCTGAAGTTTCTCTACTGTAAATGTGAGTGATATCTCACCATGCAAAACTAGTTTTCATGATGCTACAGTAGAGATCTGGGATATTGTTATGACATCATGGTCATTGAATAAATTGCTTAGATTTTAAGTTTGCCAGATGTGAATCAATAAATTGAATTGGTTAAATAAAGAGATTTCCTCATTTAAGTCTGTACCACAAATTGCATATGGGTTAAACGTGTGATTTGCTTTGTGTTGTTTAAAATAAAACTTTTTTATTGTTTTTGTATGAGCAATGGTTATCATGATGTTTACTTTAGTGTCTCAGTGATGTAAAGTTAAACTGAATGAGCAGCTTGGCAATCCATGAAAAAACCGAAGGTTAATGTTTGTCTGGTAATTTAGTTTCTGGCTGTTTTCTGTAAAATATGATGATTTGCAGAGTGTAACGACGCCTTTCATTACCAGAGCAAATCTCCGGGAATATACTAATGAGTCTGACATATAAAGTCAATGATCACAGAAACATCTTTCGACCTCATTAGAGCCGAAATGAAATGAACGGTTGACAATGAACAGAGAAGAGATCCTCAGTGCTGAAGATCACGAAGCTTTGCTGTTTGAAGATGCCTTCTCATTGAAAAGTTGTCTGATGTTTCTTTAAGCTTTCTGGCTGATCATAATCATCAAAATCCAGAAAGTCACTTAAATGCTCCCCTTTTCAAAACTATTGTTGGGTTAAATTAACTCAGAAAATATTTTTTTGACCCATCGACTTAAAACAGAATTGCATGCAATTCGTAAAACCTTTATTTTATCGACACGGCAGCCCATACACATTTGGATTTTAGTTTGCAACACAAAGTTGCATTTACATTGACTTGTGAGAAACACGTTTTTTGTTAGATGTTGTTGTATCTCACACAGACGGAGGCCATGAAGGTCTTTCTTTGCCTTTTATGCTATTTTTGTCTTTCAGACTTGATAAAACCTGTTATCTTGCAGTGTGCAGATAGTAATGAATCAGGTTGTGATCTTGAGTCAAATGCTTTGGTTTGTGTAACTGAATAGTTTCATGTAGGACCAGTGGCGGCTCGTGACTGCTCATCCGAGGGACGCTAATTCAAAATAAGTGTTTGGAGTGTCGTGTGATGCTTGCGTTTTCAAAATATGTGTTTGTTGCGTCATGTGAACCATGTGCATCGCGTGTTTTGTCAAAATAAGTGCTTGCTGCACACGTGGCAAAACAGTTTATGATAAAAGAGACGCTCACATTCACAAAATACACGCAAGAGACTCCCTTAACAATTATGCATGAGATTATGCGAGTATCTGGCAAACGCGAGCATCTCTTTTATCATAAACCATTTAGACGCATCTGCAACAAGCACTTATTTTGACAAGACATGTGATGCACACAGGATCACTCGACACACATAACACATTTAAAAAAAGGAACCACACACATGACGGGCTTACATGTTGTGACGAACTTCGCATCGACCGCCTCTCAAAAAGTGAAGTTTTAGCTCAAAAAACCATCTAGATAATTTATTAAATCATGTTAAAATTGCAACTTTGTAGGTATGAGCAAAAATGTGTCGTTTTTGGGTGTGTCCTTTTAAATGCAAATGAGCTGATCTCTGCACTAAATGGCAGTGCCGTGGTTGGATAGTGCAGATTAAGGGGCGGTATTATCGGTGCTAGTCGCCCCCTTCTATTTCACAGATGTCCTCTGTCTATTTTATCTCATGTACCCTCTGTGCGCTTATAAAGACCCATAAAGACCAGAGTTTCCCAGTGGGACAGCAAACAAAATGGCCTATATCTGGGAGCAACTGGAGCCCGGGCAAAAGAAGTGAATGTCACATTGAGAACTTCAGGCAATGTTGAAGTGCTTTTATTAGTGTTTTAGGATAACACATCTGAATCCAGGGGTGTTGTTCTTGAGCAGGGTGGGTGGAGGTTATCCACAAAATGTAAATGAGCATTTACGTGAAAATGTATACAATGATTAATGAACACATACTGTAACACCTCAACCCCTCACATCTATGTCAAGAGTCATATATAAACAACCAACTTGCATTTACTGTGTCGTAATATTGTACTATAATGTATATAAATGTACTGTATTTTAACACTTACTGCATACAATAACACCTCCCAGTTAATGAGCAAGTGGGTGTCATATCTTTTGTGAGAGATTTTGATTAAAATTTTAACTTTATATGGTTGCACCATTTTAATGGTTCAATAAACTTAATAATGTGATTGGCTTGAAGACGTTATATAAATTGATCTCAAGGTTCTGGCAGTCCTGTAATGAAATTCCAATGTATAGGAAATCAGATTATAAATATTTAGAGCAGAAAGCCAGCTAGAGGTGTAAATCATGAGCAGATATCTACAATAGCACAGTCATTATAGAGTAATGCAATTTCAGAAGTCATCCGACATAAGATTACTGACCTGGATCTTCTGTCACCCAGCGGTAACCTTCAGCTGTGCCAAGTGCTGTAACCAAACGCTGATTCACATCATGTAAGAGATGATTCACATTTAACACTGATTCAGAGGAAAATACCTAGGATAAAGAAACTCTGTACATACTTTGTATATTGAATGTTGGGATGGAGAAAGCTGGCTGAGGGGTTATAAAATGTTGTTTTAAAGGAGGATATTTCCTTTTTTTGAATCATCTGCAGAAACATGCATTGAGTAAATGAGTTAAATTTGATTTCATGCTAAAATTAACTTTATCACGTTAACCCCCGGTTTCAAAGACAATGCATAAGGGTAGTCCTAGACTAAAACACATGTTTGAGCGGTCTCCACTAAAAATAACTTGCACTGACAGATTCCTGGACAGGGATAATCTTAAACCAGGACTAGACCTTAGTTTAATTAGGAAATATAAGTAAGGAATAATTGACTTTGTGCCATTTGAATTATTAGAGAAATAATTAAACAGCCCGTCGTCAATTATTCCGCTTATACTGCGATTACCACACCTCAAGACATCGATGAAATGATTGATGAAAAAAAATATTCATTCAATTTACTCCATTTTTTTCTAAGGTAAGTGGTTGCAATAAATGTATTTAAGCTACATTTAAAGGAATATTCTCTGTGACCTCTTGACGTCATGACGTATTGCGTGGGGTCACGCTGGCGCATCACGACCGGATCTAGACGAGAAGTTGTGCTTTAAAAGTGTATATTTGTTATTTTTATTGTCAAAAATGACAATCGTTTTGCTAGAGAAGACCCTTATGCCTCGTTTGGGATAGTTTATAGTCCTTTGAAACTCCGTTGAAAAAAACTGTTACGTGTTGATTTAAGTGTTAATTGTTGGTGTCTATTAAAGTCCATTAAAATGAGAAAAATCCTGCAATGTTTTCCTCAAAAAACATAATTTCTTCTCGACTGAACAAAGAAAGACATCAACATTTTGGATGACATGGTGGTGAGTAAATTATCTGGTTTTTTCTTTTAAGATAATGGAATATGCATTGTCTGTGAAACCAGGCCTAAAATAGTAAATTTACTTTAAAGTTCAGCTAATATGAAATTTTTTCAAGATTAAGTCTTTAGTGTCCCCAGAATGTGCCTGTGACGTTTCCGATACAAATACCCTATAGATAATTTATTATACAATGTTGAAAAGGCCCATTTTGGGTGTGCAGGGATAGGAAGTTTTTTACATCTCTTGAAATGCAAATTAGCTGCTGCTTCGCACCCCATTTACTGTTATGTATACCTCAAACATACACAGATTTTAATAAAAACAAATACTCTTCATTTTTTATAATGAATGTGCGGTTATGAATTATCTAAAGATTTAAAATAAAAAAATGACCTGTGGTCTTTGGACAGTTGTAGGCGGGGCCTGCGCAAAAGTAATGCCAGTTTGCTCAGAATACACCATCAGCTTGTTAAGTTTTATACCAGATATCAGATTCAGAGTACATCTGCATTGTTTCATAATGACTGATTTACTTTTGAATAATCGGAGATTCATTTGACCTTTCCATAATCAGCTCAGTAACTACTGCTTTCTGCAATGACTCTTTGAATATAAATATAGAATGGTAAAATTGCTGTATTGGCATTATACCCAATGATAGAAATACTAGCTGATCTCCTGTCATGTGAAACCCTGCTGTTCTGGCACAAATGTAACGTCAAGAAGGTCGGTTTGTTCGATCTGATGAGAAATGCTTCTATTAAGATGTCCCAACGGCAGTTGTTGAATGAACTGTTTCAACAAAGTTTAATTATTTTGTGCAAAACACATAGTTTGCATCTCTACATATATATAGTATAGTAATAATAATATAATTTAAATAGAGCTGTCTGTGATTATTTCATAAGCCCTATCTTTTAGATGAATTGAAATGGGGCCTTTTCTCAATATTGGTTTTTGAAGCCGGTCTTAAAGTGATGTAACATCACACATGCTTTTCTGTGACTTATCATGAGATCTTTATTATCCATCTCATCTCCATGTCGTGGCCTTTCAACTGTTATCTTTTCATTAAGAACTGAATGCTGAAAAGTTGGGTTTGGATTTTGTCAGGTTTTCCCATGACTCTTCATTTTGCTTATTCTGCATGTTAAGTAATATGTAAGCTAGTCTTCAAATACTGAAAGTTGCTGGCTTATCACTTTTTTCCTTTTGAAAATATAAGACATTTAGCAGATATATGATCTCAGTGCTAACAGCTCATTAAATTATCTTATGAAAATGGTTGAGGTAATGGTCAACGTGTGCTAAGGTGTTATCTATAGGAAAAAAGTGGTAACCTAAAACTAAATAATTCCCATATTTACTGTATATTTTATAGTTTTAACCATATTTATAATGAAAATGTTACTTGCTGGTGCATTCATATCCTCGTATTAATGACTTGTACAAGTTTGTGTTATGAATTTTAAACTGGGTTTTTAATAAAACCTGCAGAGAATTGACATATGTATGCAGATGTTTCATATCTCAGATGTATTAAGCATTCAGAAGTTTAATATTCTGTATTGTTCAATATGAGTTATGAATCTCTCTCATACTGTAGCGTGTAAGAGTTTCAGGTCCTGGTGTTCTGTAAATCTGATCTGACAGCGAGAGGCTTCTGTCGTAATGTATGAATACTTCATGACTGATAACTGCATCTGAAGGTAATAAATGAAAACCCTGACCATTCCATAGACATCATTTTTCATTCCTCCACCGGAGCCACTGAGCCTCTCTTCATCTTTATCCGTCGTTCCTTCACCTGATGTCACTTTGTCTTTCTTTTTTCTCTTTACCTCAACAGAAATATTTTTTCTTCCTGCCCAATAGAAGATATTAAATTGCTGTACTGTACATATTTTAAGTCAAAGTTACTTTGATATTGATTGATTTCTGGTTTCAAACTTTCAAAGTTTCAGTATCAGAGGCATTTGTAGCCTACCCTTTCGTTTGACAATAGTCATGGCCCAGTTGAGCTGCCAACAGATTTCAGATCTGTGTGGTACTGCTATTGGCACATACAGTAGGGGAGTGCGGGGTAAGTTGTCACATTACCGCAACATGATATTACATTAAATATATGCATTTACAAACTCATGTTTCTGTAATGAGAACTAAAAAGTTGTATAGGTACTATGACAAACAAAATTTCAATTTTTATCTGGAGAGAAAAAAAAACTGCTTACCTTACCTAGCCATCTTGAGTGTCACAGTCAATGATGTCCCTTCCAACAAAGTTTTTTTTTTTTTTTTTTTAAATGTTAGTTCCTTGAGGGCTTAAACAATGATTGAAAATTGTTGCGGAGGTCGAAGGATGAGAAAGTTAGTCTTGGACACATTTATATTCCTTATTATTGTCTCTACATTTACCAATGATCACCAAATACCACATGTTTCTTTACTGTAAATGTTTATAGTATAACATGCACTTAAGCTTTTTATTTTTTTATTTTTTAATTATAAATATTTCCATGTCAAAGAACCCAAATCCAGTCATGGACACGTTACGGAAAGGAAAATGTCCCGGTATGTTAACATTTTAGCAATGATAAAACGCATCAATACATAAAATTAAATCATATCAATAAGTAAAAGAAAAAAGTTTTGAGTAGAGCTCTTGCTACCAAAACGTTGGAGACCCCTGGTCTAGCGATTTAGCAAAGTTGCTAAATTGGCAACACTGCTAGGCTTAGCAAAGACTATAGGTCAGTTTAATAGTTTAAAAACGTTAAAGCACTAAAAATAAAATAAAGAGTCTATGTAAAGTCATAATTGTTTCTAAACACATTATAAATGTAAGAAATGTATTTCTAAAACACGTTAAAAAGATTGTGTAGTACTGAATTGTGGAGTTACACCGTTAAACGTTTTTCCACATTCAACAGTGTTCAGGATTATTTGGGTGGGGCTAAAACGATGGCTCGATGATGCACTGGAGCCACTGAGCATGGCCCCGCCCCTAACACAAATGCGAGCATCCATTCAGGTTGTAGGTATTTGAAAGCTGAAAGAGATATTAGCTTTCCCGCGAGTGTGCATGGTGCAAAAGCGGAGACGCCCCTAGCGTTTGAGAGCTTATTTAATCTTATTTGATCTTATTTAAAACTTACTTGATTAATTTGGCCTTTTTCTATCATTCATACTTGGCTAGTTGGTTAATTACACATTTTTCTGTTGAGTGACAAACTGAAAACACATTTCATATCAGATGTTACCATAGACTTTTATTATTTTTTTATGAAATGGGCCCTTGCTATAAAAAAATGACACAAGCCTAGATGTAAATGGCAATAGTTCTTTTATTTTTCTCTATATTTTCAAGGTTTATTATTTACAAAGAAACAAAATAAAACAAAAACAAAATTTTTGACAAACACTGTTTGTCTGCATATAGGTGTAAGAAAGCATACATTTACCTTTTTTATTCTGGATCAAGTAACTATAATTGTTCATGTTTGTTTATTGTTATATGTCTCTCCCCCCTTTTTTATTATTATTGTTTTAATTTTTTTTAAACCAAGCGTTGGTGCACATGAACAAGCATAATGAAAAACTCATCAGAGATTAAAAAGAGCTTGAGGCCTGTTCCAGAATCTTCCATCTGTGAAATCTTGCATCGTTACAGTAAAACGTTTCCAACAAAATAATTTCACCTGAATCGTAGAAGCTGCGAACCAAACATTTGGTTTTTCCCTTTTATTCCAAAGACGCTCATCAATTCGCTTTGCATTTCTTATTTTCCATGACATAAACACAAACATACATGAAAAAAAAACAAAGATATGTGCTGGTTTTCTCCAAGACCTCAAAATGACTGCATTCATTAAATGTAGCGTTATGAGCGTCTCCTCATCTACCAAGCCCAGAATTAAACAGTGCTTAAATCTGAGAGGAAAAAGCAAATGAATGAGAAGCATTTCCCTCTGAAGGCAAGTACAGTATCAAAAAGCGCAGATACCAAGAGTACCGCTGACCATCCTACCTGTACATTAGTTTCTATACACTATGGCATAGCAGGAGGCAGAAAAGACACGGTATCCAGATAGCACACACAGATCTCGGAGACGTCTATTTGATGTCTGCATATCTGCAATACATCTCTGAGACGTTTCCTGACAGATGTCATATAGACATTTAGATGTATGTAAAACTGCTTTAGGACATTTATCAGATGGGTTTACACAGCAGATCTTTAGCAGACATTTCACAGATGTATCTGCGCTATCTGGGTACCTTTTGAAAGCCCCGAACAACGGGGCCAGAGGATGTGATTCTGCATGATACAATAACAATAAACCCTTTACTTACACAACCAATGAATGTATTTTTCTCTGCTTTTATACTTCTCGGTCTCTCTCTCTCTCTCTCTCTCTCTCTCTCTCTCTCTCTCTCTCTCTCTCTCTCTCAAATGAAAGTGCAATTCATGATAAGTCTTTTCATGTTTCACTTTGGCCAGTTTCATTAAATGCAACACGTTACACTCAAATAAATGAAACATCAGTGGCTATAACGTCATTTACACACCATTTCAGACACATTGTGATTTCAGTCTATACTGTTTCGCTTGTCAAATGTATTTTCGCATATCAAATATATGTCTCATCTTTGCACATATATAAAATATGCTTTTCACTAGTATGTTTTTAAACTGATACGTTTGGCCATTGCTTTTGATCTCCTCGACATTGAACATACACGTGTACATTTGTCTACACACACATACACACACGTGTGCACGCGCGCACAAGGCGCACCCATAAAATGAACAGGATGAAACATGGCTATAGTTTAGGCACAAATACTTAAGAATGTCCTTTTTGTGAAAATTTTCCGATACGCAACGTCTAGGCAGACAAAAAACAAAAAAACGTAACTTCACAATACATTTAAACGTCAACATTTTTTAAATAGTTTCTCTTTTAAGTATTCGTGACGATGCATGCGCTTATGGTCGGCTGTATGGGAACTGCACTGGTACGGCATAGACACACATGGATTTCTGCAGTATTGGAGCCATTTATAAAATTGTACAGAGGGCTTTGAGACTTTGCAGATGTCGGGTATAAATCCACAAATCGCAGCATCTGTCCTCAATGCGACTTTGCTTTGATATCAGCAGATGGACTTTGGATGGCACCCAACGTCCACCATTAAAGCTCCGTTTGATAAGCAGCACAGAAAGAAGCTGATAGGCTGAAAATATTGAAAGAAGAAATAAACGAGTCAAAATGAGCCACAGCTGCTAGTTACCTCTTGTTGTATTGTCTTATTTCAAAGTCTCAAGCCCCCGACTGGATGAAATATCACATGATGAGACAAAAACCTTAATGCAAAGCAGCGTTTCTTTAAATGTCGATATTTTGGGAATCATCTCTTGATATGTTATTGGGTACAGAAAACAGGAATACAGTAATATCTGCTGGCTTTTTAGTAAAATCAGATTTCTGTATTGCACGTCATAAACATCAGGTGCTTTTTCTAAAACTACTAATGTAATGCAAGGTAAAATTGAGCTTTAGTTATGCAACATATAGTGAAAATAAATACTTTGCAAACTTATTTCTAAAATAACAAAACGTGTGATATAAAGCACTGCAC
Source organism: Paramisgurnus dabryanus (assembly GCF_030506205.2). Classification (NCBI taxonomy): domain Eukaryota; kingdom Metazoa; phylum Chordata; class Actinopteri; order Cypriniformes; family Cobitidae; genus Paramisgurnus; species Paramisgurnus dabryanus. Next base: position 538,511 of record NC_133354.1, on the reverse strand, counting down.
AGAGTTGGAGTGGTATTGATTTGTGTGTACATCCATTAATACTGATTCATAAGCAAAACACAATTCAAATATTTGGTATGCATGGAGGTGGTATGCAAAATCATAAATGCATTGTGAATGATATACATTGATGTATTACCCCACAACACTATACAATTGTTTACATTACCTTTTTATCCCGGTAATGATATGTTTCAATATAAATATTGCATTAAGGACTAACAGTTTGCATTAAGGTTTTTCTCTAACGGTTGTTTTGGATGTAGTCACACATTAGCATTTGAATATATATCTATATAAATATATATATATGCATATATATAGGCATTACCCAGGCTGCTGACAGAGAAGACATTTGCCATGTTTGAGAAATGCACCACACATTACTTTGTAAATACTAGATCTACAAAACTATGTACAACACACACATATAGGTAATCTTTATATCACAGTCTATTGCATAATGGTGATAATCTTTAGTTTTATAAATATTGTTAATGTACAGTGATGTCCATCTCATTGAAAACTTCGATATAGAAAATAAAACCCATCTGACTCCACCGAACATTCGATATATGAGAAACGAAAAAGACATTTAACGCACACATGCTGTCTCGAAACGCAACGCTGTTGCCGCACAACACGAAGTATTGCAGATATCGACACCTTGGTTCGGTGCTCCAAGCATTTTCCGACGTTGTTTTCCAGTGGGGTACGGTTTACGGATGTGCTTTTTAAAACATTTTCAGGTTTTCCCTGGTTCAATTGCGCAAACGTTTTTCCACAGTGATGTTAAAAGCTGCGAATTGCTGGACTTGTTTTGTCATCTTCTCAACATGAAAAGAGAGCACAAAAACTCATTCCCAGACACGTTGCATCCTGTACCAAAGACGATCAACCGAAAAACCATAAAGAAATAAATATAAACAACTCCAGACACATTAAAGTCACATGTTAGAGGAAGACTTGTTTATACTATAGTTTTTCCCATATGGTCAATACCAAATATTCTAGTTGGACTTGCACATATATATATATATATTTGTATAATATACATTCTTAAGTTGAAGGGGAAGTGCGTCTAAAATATCGTACAAGGAAATTCTGTACACGGATAGCTATGAGGTTATTTTTTCAGAGGAAGTTGGTGGAAAAAAATACTCAAGTCTTTTCCCGCTTCTTTGTATCTCCGTAAAAATCAATCAAAAAAATTCTTTGTTTAAAAATGAACAGGAAAAAGTAAATGGGATCATAAATTCGATGCGAATCGCATCTTGTCTTGTTCCGTCTCTGTACTGCTTAAGACTGCGGACTCTCTTCTGGAGCCCGCGGATTCCCTGTGCTGGCCACTAGAAGGCGCCGTGCGTACCGGCGGTAACGCGCCCGATGACATCTGCCTGAAAAGGGCGACCCTCTGTGGAACGTTGGGGCGGATTCCGCTTTGCAGAGCGGAGCCCGGTGCCTGAACACCTGCCGCGGATCCTACGGGTGGAGGAATGGAAGCGAGCGATTCGCCTGATGTCGGGTGCGCCCGGACAGCCAATGAGGTCTCGTGGGGCAGCGACGGCTGCGAGGCGGAGAGGTGGCGTACGTCTCGGCTCAGGCTGCCCGACTGGAGGGCATGCGTGCTCTTGTGGACCTCACTCCGCTGTGGGGACGCCCCCTGTGACGGCTGCTGCTGCTGTTGGGGTATGGATGCGGGCAAGGACTGCTGGGGTAAGGTGTGCTGTACAAGCGACAGCTGAGAGGCCGTCGGCGATCCGTATTGAAATGTTCGGCCGGCTATTGGGGTCTGCACAGGGGGGCTGCATACGGACGTGGTAAAGGAACAGGGGGACATGATCGCCGACGCCGGCTGCTGTAAAGGCGTGGGGGGATTCGGGGAAGAAGTGTTGCCGAGAGAGACGCCGGGGGCCGAAAACGTGACGCCCTGTGAGGGTTGCACTCGACTCGATGGGGTGATGGTTGCTGAGGTGCTATAGCTTAGCATGGCGGCCTGCTGCAATTGGTTGTTCCCGAGAATAGCGGTCGCCGTGGCGAAGGGTGGCTGAGCGGGGGAGTTAATGATGGAGTTTCCAGACATCGGCGTCGAATTCATCCCCGTGACCGATTGCTTCCGATCCACCATCATTACCATCTCCCGGTCCTGCCGGATTATCTGCTTCAGCAGCTCGTTCTCCTGGGTGTTGAAGACGCCGGCGTTCAGATCCTTCTGGAACTTCTGGAGCAGGAGTGAGTTCTTCTTCCCTGTTAGGGGGGAAACCAAAAGCCTTGCTTGAGTTGGGGTTAAGAGGAATAAGAGTTTACAAAATGGGGTGTTATCTCAAATGTTGTAGGGTGGATTAGTCACTCCTCAAATGAGAGTTAAAATTAATGGGTTTAGATGTTGGGAGTCAACACCAGAGCCTCAAATAACTTTCAATTCATAGTGATTGTTATCTACACTGTCAAAAAATTGTCAAAATATGTACCCTAGCTGCCAATGGGATGGTACCCTTTCAAAAAGAGTTATTTTTAGTACATCAGAGCTACATGTGGGTACTAAATGTATCCATATCTGTACCTAATGGTACATATTATGGCCTTTCTAAAGGACACCGCCCCAGTGACAGCGGGGGTAAATATTATGACTTTTTTTCTAACAGTGTATTTGCTTTCTATTTGTTATTAATTGTTATCTATTTCTAAAATAAATACACAACCCAAACATTCTAAAACATCACCATTTTCTAATATACCACAATTATTTCATTACAAAATAAAAGTACACAGTTTCATTTTCTAATACTGTTATAATACATATGCATACTAGATTCTTTTGCATCAGACTAAGCAATAGTGGGCTGCTTAATAATAAAACAACTATGCACATCGCTAGCAAATGGTCCTTTTCTCTGTTACTGTGTATGAATTTTAATGACCTGATTACCAGCTACATTATTTTGCTAATTTGAGAACCGAGAATAGATTTGAACATCCAATAAGCATGCTTGACAAGCTTTGAATTAAATTCAGGCCTAGCATCTTTCATTTAGAAAGCTTGGAAATGTTTTAAACCAGTCCAATGTGCTTTGCTGGTCACCAGCTGGTCTTGTGCTAACAAGTACCTAAAACCATCAAAGCATGGACAGGCTCGGAGTCCAAATAACCACCTCAGGCTTTTTATTAGCAGCAAAAAAACTTTTAATAAGCAGTACAAAATTGGTTCCTCTTAAATAATTTATTTTAAAATTGTCCGCCCATCCAGAAAAAACTTAAGATGATGTATATTAGGTCTCTTAGCTAGTGTGTCTTCAAATAATGCATCGAAATACACAGACAACCATTGATCGGAACAATAATGGTCCTTCATTAGTGGGTTACTGTGAGATCAATGCTGTCATCTATAAAGTTAGGAGAAATGAGAAACAGAAGATCATTCATCGACTAAAGCTTTAAAAGTGCTAGCAAAAGATATCAGCTATGTGCCATTCAGAAAATGGTCAAAATATTTTTAACCTTAGCTGTCACTGGGGCGGCACCCTTTCAAAAAGTATACATTTGCACCTAAACAGTTAGTAGTACTTTACATATTGGTACCAAAGAGTGCATTAGTAGGCTCCTTCAATATTGGTACCAAATGTATATCTGTACCTTTACAAAGGGTGCCGCCCCACTGACAGCTTGAGACCATTTTGTTTTACTTTATTCTTGACTCCAGATTTATTTATTATGTTCAGCCTATGGCATACATCACTTGTTCTCAATCCAAAATAAAGAACGTATCGATTTTCCTATTAAACAGTACTTTTGTACACAATAGCTGGGTAGGACTCTGTTGTTACATGAGTTGACTGAATGCTGTGCTTATAAGCTAAAGGCATAAACGATAAGAAATCAGTCACTCAGCCAAAGCCACAACAGCAAATGTGGTAAGAAGGATGGAATAATATCTTTACGATTCAAGGTGAAACACATCTTTATGACCTGACTGATGAGGGTCGAATACAAATTTACTGTCTGGTTTCCATAGTGTCAGTAGCATGCATCATTTTTATTTCCATTTGTTTTTTATCCCTAACAGTTTTAGTTTTAGTCATGCAGTTTATTAGCCATGATATTCTTACATTTAGATTTATGAACTGGGCAGATGTTTTTTTATCCAAAGCGACATTCAAGGTACACATTTTATTAGTATAGGGGAATTGAACCCACAACCTTGTTGATGTTAATGCATTGCTTTACCAATTTACCTATAGGAATTTTACGGTACATTCACACTGGGCGAAAGCATTAACGCTTCTTATTTACTTTAAAGGGATAGTTCGGCCAAAAATGATATTAAACCCATGATTTACTCACCCACAAGCTGTCCGAGTTGCATATGTCCATCGTTTTTCAGACAAACATTTTTGGATATTTTATAGAATGTTTTAGATCTTTCAGTTGATTAAATGTAATGTCACGGGGTCCACCCATAGTCCACGACCGTCAAGTCCAAAAAAAGTGCGTCCATCCTTCAAAAATTAAATCCGAACGGCTCCAGGATGATAAACAAAGGTCTTCTGAGGGTAAACCGCGCGGTGTTGTAGAAATATCCATATTTAAAACTTTATTAACGAAAATAAATACCTTCCGGTAGTGCCACCATCTTAGTCGCGTCCGCATTCAGGAGAGAGTATTAGCTTAGTGTACGCACTTTTCTTAGTGACGTATGACAAATTCGAAGGGCGGGGGCACAGAGCAGCAGCAGAGTAGCCTCCGTAGGCTGTGTAAGCTCTCATCCTGAATGCGGACGCGACTAAGATGGCGGCGCTACCGGAAGGTATTTATTTTCGTTAATAAAGTTTTAAATATGGATATTTCTACAACAACACCGCGCGGATTACCCTCAGAAGACCTTTGTTTATCATCCTGGAGTCGTTTGGATTTATTTTGTGAAGGAGGGACGCACTTTTTTGGACTTGAAGGTCATGGACCCCGTTACAATACATTTAATCAACTGAAAGATCTAAAACATTTTATTAAATATCCGAAAATGTGTTTGTCTGAAAAACGATGGACATATGCAACTCGGACAGCTTGGGGGTGAGTAAATCATGGGTTTAATATAATTTTTGGCCGAACTATCCCTTTAATGGGTGACGTCACTGAATTGTGGATCCGTCAACGTAGCATCACTGCCGTTGCCCACAACAGAAGTTGAACATTTATCAGCTTTTCAAGCTTCAACACGTGCGTCAGCCAATCAGATTGCCTTACGCAAATAACCTGCAAGCCAGATAGTTACGTTTATGCAAGACCGGAGCATGTGTAGCGGCCACTGTGATTGGCTGTTGGACACGCTTCAGACAAGCCTTCCGTCAAGCTTTAACGCTTTCGCCCAGTGTGAATGTGCTGATACTAACTCTACAGTATATAGTAAATCACATAAATAAACATATTTGTTATAATCAGAGGATATATGTTGGTTTGAATTAAATAATGTAAGCTGCTACTTAGAACAAAATTTACACAGTTACTGTCAAGATGAAGAAATTAAACATTGTCTGATCATAACTTCATTTTTTAGCAAAAGCTGAAATAATGGCATTTTTGTGAAGGAATTTTGTTAAAGATCAAATTCAGAATGATTATCAAAACATACACAGAGTTTAAAATAAAACATAAAAATTCATCAGGAACATGTTTTTATGCAAATGTTTTCTCTTAATTGGCAAGAAAACTTGTCAATGGCTGGGAAAGAGTTTAGGGTACTGCCCCAATCTTTTCAAAGTGTTATTAGCACATAATGTCGAAATCCCATTGGTTCTTACAGTGAGGCCAAAGACCAATGAAATGCAATGTTATAAAACGTCACCATATTTGAAATTACTCCACTAATCTGTATGTTTATAATTATACACAACATATCTATTGTTTATACAAAAAAAATGGTTCACACTTTATTTTACAGTGTCTCTGTTACAGTGTAATTATATAATTAAATACTTAGTATTATAAAGTAACAACATGTACTTACTATAGGGTTAGGGTTAGGATCGGGTTTGGTTTAGGGTTAGTTGCATGTAATTATGCATAATTAAACATTATTACTATAGTAAGTACATGTAACTTGTCTACCAAAGACACTGTAAAATAAAGCATTACAAAAAAATTGTTTTCTTACACAAACATATCATTTCGCTTCAGAAGACATATATATAAGAAGATAACAATGAGATTTTAATATAAAATAATTTTTTCATATTTAACCAAAGAAACAAAATCATGCACATCTGGGATGGCATGAGGGAAAACATAAATTTCACAAAAAGTTGGGTATTATTAAGACAGACAGGAATAAGACACAGTCAGAAAAATGCACCAGAACATTATTTACAAAAAGTACATATTTGCACCTCAAAAATATGGTACAAATTGGTGCCAAAACTCTAAAACATTGTGCTAAATTGTACTAAAAGCTTGTGATCATAGGGCAACCATTTTTAGGGCAACATAGCACCTATGTAGCAGAGCATGTGAGCGGAGCGGAGCAGGGAGTGAGTGAGGAGCGTAGACCGTGTTTTTATCCAAAGGCAAGATCGATCTCGCTCCGGTTCCGCTCTGATACCGCTAACACCATGAGTCTAGTGCATGCACAAGAATATAGGCAGGTGTTAGGCATGCATAAGAATTTTAAATTTGAGCAAGCGAGAAGCGATTTTAACCGGAGCGTGATGAAATTGTAGCTGAGCGGGGAGTGGAACTGAGTGAAGCGGTCTGGTAAGACTTTGAGCGGTGAAGCGGAGTTAGCGAACACCCACGTGAGTGGCGAGTGGAATTGAGCAAGCTGTCTGATACGACTTTGAGCGTAGAAGCGGAGTTAGCGAACATCCAAGTGAGCGGGGAGTGAAATTACTCACCGCTCCGCTCACATACTTTGCATGTAGTACCTCTGTAGAAGCATAAGTGATGCTAAAGCATGACTATAGCATTATGGTTCAACATAGGACAATATGGTTCTGCACAGGTTTTACATAGGTGATGTTTAGCACTAAAAATGGTTCCCCTATGATTATGAGGCAGTAAACAACTTTTAGTGCTATGCAGCACCATATTTGTACCTAAGTGGTACATATTAGGACCTTTTCAAAGGGTAGGCTACTGCCCCACTGACAGCCTAGGATCATTCTGGCCATTTTTTCTGACTATGTACATAATCCCAATACCTTCTGAGAGTTCAATGAGGTTTTACAAACCTGATCTGTTCTTGAATATCAAATTACACACAGCTTCCTTGCTCACTTGTGCACTGGCTATACCATTAGCAGTAAACATGACTAAGTGTGTTTTGTAAAGGCAGACCTAAGATGCATTTTGGCAAGGGGAAATGATGACTGTTTGCCGCTGATGTTTGGTACCCACACTGAGAAAATTGCTTTGGCTCTTTCATTGTTAAGGGCAAAAGCTGTGTAATTTACTGGCAGACACGGTGAATACAATCCAATTAAATCCAAATACACAACTGTCTACTTCTAATTGAACACACACTGTACTGTACTACAGACTTACGTGTCGCTTGAAAAGATGTATGGAGGAATCGTGAATTCTGTGAATAAGGAGTTGATCATGTTATTCATTTCTTACAGGGCCATCGAGGAAAGGCGTCTAGACCACTAACTCCAAATCTACAACAATCACGGTCTCTAAGGGGTTAACAGGTTTTGGGGATGTCGACTGCTAAATTTTCGGAGCATTTTGTCATGTTTACATGTTTATAGAAATCTATATAGGAAATAATAAATGTATAAAATCTTGGGTTACATCGGTGGTTTTTTAGCGTGCAACCCCACCCTCTTGTAGAGTCCATCCCGTTATGGGCCCCCAAAGAAAATTCATGATATAAAACAATCTCAAAACTTAGAATATGAATGAAATAAAACATATTACATTATACAATACACTATAAAAATTACTTTCTTATTTAGTATTATGTAAAAATTCTTAAATTAAGATGCATTTTCTTGATGAGTAAAATGACCTAAGACAATTTTAGACAAAAAACCAATACAATTTTTAAGGAAAAACAAATAAATCTGCCAATGCTGGGATCCAGACTAACATTTGAGAGAGGTGGCACTGGCACCACCAAGTTGTGCAGCCAGTGGCACTGGGCCTCAATTTGGTGGCACCAGTCACTGGGTGTCCAAACAGTCCAAACATGTTTAATGCATTAATACATTTATTACAAATACAGATATTTTTTTCTTTATATACATAAATTAATTTTTAACTTTACCGTACTCTTAACATATATTTGCCTTACTGTAAACCATTAAACTTACAATCAACTTTTTATTACTTTGTTGTAAAACCTTTAGGCTACTTTAACACAGACTTGAGTAAAGAAATCAAACTCTTGTGCTGTAATCACTACAAAATGTCTCCATGCACTCTGAAGATATAATTTGGCCAGGACTTGCACTGCAAAAAATGATTTAAGAAAAAATATTCTTAGTATTTTTTTCTTGTTTTCAGTTAAAATATCTAAAAATGTTTGATTAAGATGCTTTTTCTTGATCAGACAAAACAACCCAAGAAAATAAGTCTAGTCATAGTGATTATGTGCATAAAACAAGCAAACAAATAATTGTAAGCAAATTTTTCTTGCATTTTTCTTGAATTTAGTGTTTAAGAAAAAATTTCAAGATTTTTTTGCTTACCCTATTGGCAGATTTTTTTGCTTGTTTTAAAACTAGCCTTATTTTCTTTGGTCGTTTTGCTCATAAAAGCATCTTATTTGGCAGACCCCATTGGCAGATTTTTTTGCTTGTTTTTTGCACAAAATCACTTAAATTTGATATTTTTGGTCCAAAAACTAGACTTATTTTTTTAGATCATTTGCTCATCAAGAAAAAGCATCTTAACTTAAAATTTTTTAGATATTTTTACTGAAAACGTGCATACCCTCTATTAATATAATTATACTCTCAAAATGCGACTATTTACTCGCAGTTTGGAGCCCTGCAATGTGGTAAGAAAAAAATCTTAATTCAAGAAAAATTCAAGAAAAAAAATCTTACCAAATTGCTCACTAAAATTGTACATTTTTTTATTTGTCTAAAAACTTATTTGTCTAAAGACTTATTTTCTTAGGTCATTTTACTCATCAAGAAAATACATCTTCATTTAAGAATTATTAGATATGTACCAAAAATAAGACAAAATACTAACTGATAAAGCTATTTTTCTGAGGTTTGTTTACAAAACAGTTATGATAAATTTGTAAGTTTGAGAACCACTGGGTCATTTTGGGGTTAACTATCCACTTAAATAAATATCTAATAAAAAAATTGAGAAAAGGAAAAATAACATCTGAAAGACATTCTGAACATTTATTCAACATTCATTTCTGTACATTTAGTACTGTAAAAAGTTTCAGAACAAAACCCATTCAAGAGTTTGTATGGAGAAAGATGTAAATCTACTTGAATGGAACGTTCTGTTCCATTGAATGTCTATGGTAATTTAAGTACTATTAGCTAAGAGAAATTAGCCTTCTCTCCTGCATTCATCTGGTGCTGAATGTGAATACTGGGCTCAAATCTTCTGTATCTGTGTCATTAAAGACGTCTAATAACCTGCAGTCTGTCTTTTCTAATGAATGTGCTGAATGCGGTGAGCTGTAAATGCAGCATCCCATTGAGCACAAGCACCTTGCCAGGTGGCTGCGGTGACGTTTGGACCACAGCTATAAATAGGATGCGAAAGAAAAGCTTATGTTTTACTGCTAATGTATTATATTAGGATGTATCTAGGCTGTAAATGATGTTGACAGGATCCACATAGTCACTGAAAACCTGAAAATACCTTTTCTTTTATAGTTATAAATTATATCCTTGGCTCTTAAATATTTCAATGAAGATATAAAAGCCAGAAGAAAGTGGGTTTAATCTCTAGAATAATTTTTACATCTGTAAACAAAAATAACAAACAACAGCAAAAATCTAATTGAAATTCATTGTTCAATACTACACTGATAGAAAAAAATTGTCAAAATATGCTGTCATTGGGGCTGTACCCTTTAAAAAGGTCCTTATATGTACCATTAGGTATACATTTGGTACCAATAGTGTATGTATCCTTGAGGTTCCAATATGAAATCTTTAGTTCCAAATGTTTCCTTTTTGAAAGGGTACTGCCCTATTGACAGCTTGGGTACATTTATTTGACCCTTTTTTACAGTGTAGGTGTGGAATTGCTTTGTTGAGTTAAAAAAAGTTATAAAATAGTTTTTTATTACTCATTCTCATACCAAATTCACATAATTTTCTTTCTTTGTAAATAAATCATTATTTTGAGTTTAATATTTTTCTAAGCATACACTGCAAAAAATGATTTTCAAGAAAAAAATTCTTAGTAGTTTTGACTAGTTTTAAGTAAAAATATCAAAAAATTCTTAAATTAAGATGCTTTTTCTTGATGAGCAAAATGACCCAAGAAATGAAGTATAGTTTCAGACCAAAAATGTCGTATTTAAGTGATTTTGTGCAAAAAAAATCTGCCAATGGGGTAGCAAAAAATCTTGAAAATTTTTCTTAAAAACTAAATTCAAGAAAAATTCTTACCCCATTGGCAGATTTTTTTTGCTTGTTTTATGCACAAAATTTAAAAATTAAACTTATTTTTTTGGGGTTTTTTGCTCATCAAGAAAAGCATCTTAATTTAATATATATATTTTTAGATATTTTTAATGAAAACAAGACAAAAATACTAGGAATTTTTTTTCTTGAAAATCATTTTTTGCAGTGTACTTTACACTTTTTAAACAATTTTACTAAAACAAGACAAAAATGCAAAAAGTATTTTTTGCAGTGTACTCTTTGAAGCTTGAATGCTCCAGAACACATTGCAAAAAACGACTTTCTTACTTAGTATTTGTCTTGTTTTCAGTAGAAATATCTTAACATTCTTAAATCAATATCTTTTTCTCAATGAGCAAAATGACCTAGGAAAATAAGTCTAGTTTTGAGAAAAAATATACAATTTAATAGAATTTGTGCTTAAAACAAGCAAAAATTTCTGCCAATTGGGTGAGGAAAAAAAAAATCTTAAAATAAGATATAAAAAAAATCTTAAAATAAGATTTTTTAAAACACTTAATTCAAGCTAAATTTTCTCACCCTATTGGCAGATATTTTTGTTTGTTTTAAGCAACTTTAAGCAAAACTTTACTTATTTTTTTAGATCATTTTGCTCATCAAGAAAAACATCTTAATTCAAGAATTTTTAGATATTTTTACTGAAAACAAGACAAAAATACTAAGTTAGAAAGTCATTTTTTGCAGTGCATTTTTTTTCAAGTTTTCCTCTTTGGTGTTTTACGAATACAAGTCATACAGGTTTGAAATTACATGAGGGTGAGTAAATAAAGACACTTTTTATTTTTGAATGAACTACCCTTTAAAGATATTTTAAAAAATAAGTAAACAAAAAATGAAGTCTTTTGTGTATAGAAACATTATAATAACAAGCAGTAAAGTTGCATCATTATGCCTTCATCTGGGTCAAGTTCATCTGTAACACTTTACAATTAGGTTGTATTTGTTAACATTAGTTAGTGCATTAACTAAAATTAAACAATACTTCTACAACATTTATTTATTTTAGTTCATATTAATTTTAACATGAGCAAATGTATTGCATTAGCTAACATGAACAAAGATTGTTAAACGCTGATACATATTTATGCATTTACTAATGTTAACAAATACAACCTTATTGTAAAGTGTTATCAGTTTATCTTTTACAATTGTGTTTTGCATGCATTGCTTATCCTAAAGACAGAAATAACATGACAGGGAATAGACCTTAAAATCACTTGCCTTGACTTTAACAATAGCATGCAACTTTAAATCTACTAACATTAGCATTTTTATCAGCTTTGTTTTTATTTGAGGTCCACTGAACGCATGCTGGCTGCATTAAAGCCTGTGGATCATTTCAAATGTGAGGGGGAAATCTGGATCGTCATGTGGAATTTACCTGCTGCCTACTGGTCGGCCAGGACACTCTTGAAAACGAGATGAGCTCATCTCAAGAGGGGCTCCTGGTCAAATAATTTTTGAATAAAGATAGATACATCAATTGTACAGACATGTCATTCTGGTTAATGCATGGTTTTTTTCTTTTTTTTTTCCAAATTCTTTCGGTTAGGACGAGACAAGCATTTGCAGTCCAAAGAAAGGTACATGGAGCACGACTCAATCATGTCACGGTCTGTATTTTTCCCTTGTATGAGACAAGACCCCTTGTTTTAGTTTGACTAATGTCAAATCACTTCTGATAAGAAGTGTGTTTTATAAAAGTTACAATCTAGAGCAAGCCTGTTCTCCACATGAATGGACAAATGCTTTGTTAACACCGACCATCTCATGCTATGGCCGATGTTGATCGAGTTTGAAGGGTGATAACATCGAAGCCACAAACAGAGATGGGTGCAGCATTATGCATACTGTCTTCTCTGGCATCTCTTTGATTTGATTGGCCTAATCTTATCTGTTATTGATTGGTTGTGACGTGCAGGTCAAGATGGCAAATTGATTCAAACCAATCTGACTTTTAGTGCAAGGCAAGTCAATAGCAGCATGCCAGAATTTAGAAAAAGAAACAGAAAAAATATGCGAATCAATATTCAACGATTAATAGCGTACGGGCCAGGATGCAGGCAAGAGGGGAAAAAAGTCAAACTTTATATATTCTTTTAAAACTTAAGTAATATTTGAAGAGTTTGGTTCCAAAACGCAATAAATCCTTTTTGACTAATTTTAGTAAAAACGTGCTTACTATACCAAGAAAGTGACAAGATGAAAACCACTATTTTCTGTTATGAACTTTTACATAGCATCGTAGGTTATAATAACATTAAAAATTAAAATCCATCATTTGATTTCCAAAGATTTATTATAAAAACTGTTTATGTTAATGTTTTTTTTCAAAATGCTATAAACCTATTGAATCAATATATAAATGTGCATTTATCTTTGCCATGTTATATTCATTTAGTTGACTAGTTGTATACACTGATCAAAAAATAAACATTAATGGCATTAATAAAAAAACACTTACTTTTTCATATTAATAACACTGTCATTGCTGCAGTCATCCTTGGGACGTCGTCGCTGAACTTTTTTGACAGCGATTAGCTGTAAAATATTTTGGTCCTGCTCGATTTTCATTGACTTCGAGTAAAATAATGGAAAGTTTTTCATAAGATCGCCTGGGGTCAATGTGTTAGCATGACAGAAGCTTGATGCTGTCGTGTGAGAATAAGCAACAGCCGACATTTTTCCTTCGCCCGAGTGCCACTCACGTAAATTATTCGATGTTGATGGCTTACATTTCTTCCCCGCCACAGAAAACCACCACAGGTTTATCAATGCAATCAAAAGTATTATTGTGGTTTAGTTTGTTGGTTAATCACGAAGTGCAAGATGAGGAAAACTAGGATTCTGTGTGTATTCAAAGCGCCGCCATTATTGTTTACAATGCGTGAAATGGTGCGCTGTGATTGGTTAAGCAGATTTATTGCATTCTGTAGAGAATGAAGACTGCCGCTTGTCACGGTTTGGGAAAAAGGGAGGAAAGATGACAGAATTACACAGCGGATATCACAATTCTACGTAAAATGAAGAATTTACTTTTTAATACTGACCAGAAACAATACTGACTTTGTTGGTAACTATTTGTTTTAAATGCCGTTTATCGCGTTTTGGAACCAAACTCTTCATTTCTACTGTTTTCCATGCACTTAAAGTACTGTATGCATTGCTTCATGCTATATATAAGTAACCATAACCGATTCATATGCTTAAAGGAGAAACATTTTACTTTGACTTTCCAGGTCACATCTTATCTTATCTTCTGTCTTTCGAACTGCGAAATCAAAAGATACACATTTTCACTAATTTATTAATCATATCATCCCCTTTTGAAATATTTCTAAAATATAAGATAGGTTTAGATGCGACCACTGAATTTAAGATATAAGGTGCTTTGCTTCAGCAATAAGATGCCGGGTAAAGAGGAAACTCACTGATAGTTCAATCTAAATCAAGTGACAAGCCCATAGAGTAAACCTGCTGGATGGTGCTGAACATCAGACTGATGTTCTCCAAATGTTCAGGATGTATTCGCTCACATTTGAATTCCACACAATTCAAATTCGTGATGAACTGTGGTCTGTATCTTAAGAATGAAATTACTAAATTTTGCAGCCGTGATGTGACTTAAGACACTTCAATGAAATCTATTTCTCGTCCATTGTTCCTTTAAAGCCATTTAAATGAGTATTGTAAATATATATATATATATATAAATCTTTAAAGTAAATGTGGGTGATAATGGATTTGTGTGCTGTAGATATGTTATGCCCAGAAATGCAAAAGTACATCATCTATATCACTGACTTCACAATAAAACTGTAGATACAGTACTACACTTATAAAAATACAGGTGCTTAAAAGGTTCTTCACAGCGATGCCATAAAAGAACCATTTTGGTTCCTCAAGGACCATTCGGTCAAAGGTTGTTCAATTACTGTCATACCTTTATATTATCTAAATAACCTTTTTGAAAGGTTCATGGAACTATTTTGAAAAAAAAATAAGTTCTTCTACGGCATCGTGAAGCACCTTTATTTTTAAGAGTGTACTATACTAGCCTGATCTCATGAGAATTTGTACGTATTTTATGAGTTGGCTAATTCACATGAATTGATACAAAATACAAAAACAATAAAGAAACCCCACCCCTAACCCTAACGTCACAGGGGCAAAAGCAAATCATACAAACATGTACGAATGTGGTTGCACAAATTAATACAAATTAGCCACCTGGTAAAATAGGTACAACTTGCCATGAGATAGCATTGACTATAATACATAACTATTTTAAAAATAATACAAAATACTACATTCTGTAAAAACATGGACAAGAACATTGAATAAAATAGGTGAAATTGCAGATTTTCCTGAGAAATGTCAGATGTGATCTTTAAGATGTTAACGTTATCATCAATGCCATCAATGGATGTTGTGATTGGTTAAAATTTTGCACAAAGTAACTTAAAAACGACACATTTGGAAATAAATAATTAAATTAAATACATAATAATTAAAATAATTTCAGTGGTTTGGGAAAATAAAATAAACAAGAGCTACACTAACATGTGAAGAACTGGTCCTAGGTAAATCATTACTGACAAATAAACAAATTGAATATTGAAAGTCCTTGCCCATTAGTGCACCAGCTAAAATCCCCTCAAGGGGACGATCTGCTGTTGCAAGGGCTAAGGTGGGACGGGGTGGTGCTCATACCCAGGTGTGCAAGGTGGGGGGGTGGAACGGAGGCTCATGCTGATGAGGGTTTGCCTCCGTCCACCCTCCATGCGTCCATGACACCAAAACCAGCGGTGTGCCAGGCAGCGACATGCACTATTGCACACTGACAGATCACTCAATTAAAACTAGCATTTAACAGTATTTATTTATCTTATGTACTTATTTTATCATTTGGAGAACGAAAAAGAAAATAAGAAAAAGATGCCCTGCTGGAAAATCCAGCTAATGCTGTTAGTTGTGATATGAAACTAGTATCTGGTCTAAGCTAGTTGCTAAAGACCTCCATCAGCTGGTAATTTGAAATGGTTTACCACCTGACCAGCTTTGAGTAATCAATAACCAGCCTAGACCTGATCTACAAACCAGTGATTGTGCTTCAAAACACAACTATCATTGTAACTGTATTTTCCAGGAGAGGTACTGTATACACATCATGCAACACAACAGTAAATGACTGAGGTGCCATGAAGGACAGAGCGGACACACAACACAAACACAATGTACAAGCATTAAGAGCTGAGGTTGTAGTCTTACCGATGCGGTCCAAGCGGTCGATAGCCACGGTCTCGAAAGCACGTCGCATCATGGGGTACTCTTCCAAGACTTCGTTGAAATGATCGACAGACAGGGAGAAAAGTCGGCAATATGTGTCTGCACGGACGCTGGCCGTACGACGACCTTTTGTCAACAGGCAGATCTCTGTTAAGAACAGATATAACAGAAAATCTTATAAATAATGTTGCATACTTATCATAGTTTAATCATTAAGGCTACCTGGATTAGTAGGAGAGGAAATCCAGAGACAAGACCCACCCACTTTTTAAGACCAATGATACTGGACCCACTCACTTTGGCTCTAATTAAGCCTTGCGCACAGCAAGAAGGTCCCCGTTTCGAACCCCGGCTACTTCAGGTGGCCTTTCTATGTGGAGTTTGTATGTTCCCCCTATGTCATCATTCCGGGTACTCCGGTTTCTTCCCACAGGCCAAAAACATGCAAGTTAGGTGAAGTGGAGATAACCTGTGTATGGATAACTTTTGTGGATCAACTTGTAAATGGCATC
Source organism: Paramisgurnus dabryanus (assembly GCF_030506205.2). Lineage (NCBI taxonomy): Eukaryota > Metazoa > Chordata > Actinopteri > Cypriniformes > Cobitidae > Paramisgurnus > Paramisgurnus dabryanus. Next base: position 522,085 of record NC_133354.1, on the reverse strand, counting down.
TTCTCCTATAAATGTTTTGGACCCACCCACATTTTGTTGCTTCCGACGCACATGACTCCATATGTACAGCACTGCCAGTGTTAATCTTAAATTTTTAACATCAAGAAATTATCATGAAGAAATTGATCATTGGTGAAAACGTGTATAAGTGGTTGTTAAGGCAGTCTATGGCTACGATTTTAAAGCAAACATTGATTAAAAGAGTTGTCGATATAGAGTGTTATCTTGTCCACAATTTATCTAAATCTCTCTCTGGGGAAAAACATCCTTAGTTCTTAAAGAAAATCACCCATCCATCTCACCTCACACGGAGGCAATTTCATATGTAATTTACATAATTTAAAATTGCCGTGAATGAAATATGACTACAAAGTCGTTTAATACATTTGGTGTAAATGTAGGACTGTGCATTCTGTTCACAAAATGAGATTTCTAACATTATTCAGAGATTACAGAGATACCCTTGACATTTCGTCCTGGAAAGACGAAGGAAAAACACTGGAAGAAGTTTGCACGGAGCCTGCGGGACATTCTAACAACACTCAGTGTGGCAGTGGGAAAGAAGTGTTGGGAATACTCTGATGTATATTTGCATCCCTTGCTTCACCATCTCTCCATGCGGTGCTGTATAAAGGTAAGGGTGGCAAAACTACTTGGCATCAACTGTTCCCTTTCTAATTGGTTCATTAGGCTGAAATGTCACTGCAGTGTGCATCTAAGGGCTTAATGACGGGGAGTGATTGAGACTTGAAGATGAGTAGGGGTTGTAGGAAAGTTGAAAAGAAAACATGATCAAACATTATGCAATTTCCACTTCTAGTAGTAACTGTATTGCTATGTAGTGGCCTGCTGCCAAGAGGGGCCGACTGCCGAGTTAGCACCTAAGCTGGCAAATATGTAAAGGTGTCTGTCTTGCCCAAATGAAAAACTGTACAATGAGCTCACTTTCCTCCAGGGCCTCTGTTAATGAAGATGACACTTGGCCTTAGTCCCTATCGTACAGTATATCCCAGTTGCAAGCCAATGAATGGGATTATTCCTCACCCTAACGCCCTTCTACCTCGAAAGCCCTCTACCCTCAAACAAGCATATATTCAAGTATTTGTGATATCAGTGTGATATCAAAATACAGGCCTTGTCCATTGATAAGCCTTTTTGGGAAATGTTTTATACATTTACAGTCAACTGTTCACAGTATATTCGGAATATGGTGGTCGCTAGTGTTGTAGTATTCAAGAGCAGTCTTTTCTTGGTCTCGACCGTCTTTGGTCTCAGGGTGTTTTCACACATGTTGGTGCGCACCATTGGTCTCTGACAGTGCTTACCCCCTTGACCACCCCCCACATTTCCACGACAACCAGCCTGACAGGAAGAGCAAAGTTAGCTAGATATGGAGATAAACGATGCACATCTCTGCGAAGTTTCTTTGCTTTAACGTGAAATTGCGCAACTGTTCTATGAAAGCCCTTCTTACAGAGCCGTTTGCTAAAAATACTGTAAATGTCACTATTTTTTGTGTGGGGGACAGCTATGCATTAATAAAATCATTAGCTTAAACCACAGGAGACAGCGAATCTCTGCAACGGACCAAGATTGCCTTGTTTGTTGTTAACCCACAATATCGTCACGACAGAAGCCCAGTGGCTCAAACATGTAGGGAACTTCCTGTATTTTTGTTCGGGCCGAGGTTGAGCCGTGTTGACACCACAGATTGGTCGCACCAGAGTTCGGCACTGACCCAAACGAACCATACTCGAACCGACATTTGGGCCGACCTAAACAGTGTATGTGTGAAAGCACCCTCAGTCTTGTCTTGGTCTCAAGATTTTATTTTAAGACCGGTCAAGACCACAACTGCAGGAATTACACTAAATTGCTGTTGCATTGTCTGATTTATGTGTTACATCATTATTGTGAATGGATGTAAAACTTCTGGCTTTGAAAGCAAACACTGACTTATTTCTTAAATCTGTCAACAAATTAATACAAATGCCCACAATTTCCAAAATGCAATTCCTTCTATATTTTGATTGTCTTAGGTCTCGACTGTCTTTGGTCTCGGTGTTGTTTTGCTCTTGGCCCCTCAAAGTCTTGATTTAAGTTTAGGTGGTATTGACTACAACACTGGGGGTCGCTTTGCCCTCTAGATAATAACATTATTTGGTAAATCCACATCACATAGACGGTACCCTTGATATACTAGTCAACATCTGAAGTGGATCAAAACCTTTCATGAAAGTTTGACCAATACCCGTTCTTGTCATAGAACAACTTTGATTCATTTTTCAATTTCAAATGTTGATTAGTGTAGTTTGAGTTAATGTGTCATCAATAAATGTGTACATTGTGTATTCCTGCATGTTTTTGTATGCTGTGTCTGTGTTTCTATCATAATGCCATGAAGAGGAAGACATTTTCTGACAGCGCACAAACACACACACCAGCAGTGTTCCTGCTAGAGGCCAAAATACCACGAGCAGATGGTTTTCCACCGGAGCAGGTGGTTAGGATCGCAGTGTACCACGGTAGAGCAAGCACAACCTTCATGAATCGTGAGGAAAAAATATGATTTGATTTCAATTTTCGTTCCCACACTCGTACAGCTTAGGCAACACTGAATAATATGTGCCAAAAAACATCAAGGTCATTTACGACATAATCGCTGAATTATAAAACACTTTGTGACTGTGATCTACACTCAGTTGGGATAGAGAGCCTTATGTTCAGAAAAACTTGCCAAATAAAACAAACTTAAACTTTACTACAGACAGAATAAACTTGTGTGACATCTTCATAAACTTGTGAAATTTAGTTGTATATTAATAAAGATGTGCAACTCTCGATCTATTTTGACATCTGTCGTGAAAAAAATCTGCTATAATATTTCAGAATACAGCCGCTTGCTGTAATTTCACAAAAAGCAAGCAATGGGTGACAATTCAGTAGGGTAAACAAGTTCATTTTAAATGGATAGGTCACTAAATATTTGATTGGGAATAAATGACTTCAATTACACAAAGTACACGTTTTCAATGTTTCGTCCTGCAATACTCTCGCATTCAATCTTCACATGCCCGCTAGCAGAGCAGATGATTGCCGTGTCTGGTTAAACAAATTTAACCAACCGTAATGAAGGAATAATTTGACACAGACTTTTGTAGATTGAAGTAAAACGATGACCGCATTTATCAACTGACCTCCAAAGTAAGATCCATCGGTGAGTTTGAGCTCTTTGTTGAATTTGGTAATGACGCTGGCCACTCCATGTTGAATGAAGTACATCTTTTTACCCACGGTCCCCTCACGAATGATGTAATCATTGGGCTGGAAGACTTCAAACTTTAGTTTACTCAGCATTCCGGTCACGAAGTTGGGGTCCGCATTCGCAAACAGGGGCATAGTGGCCACCAACTTACGACAGTTGAAGTTCACGATTTCCTGTGGGTTAAAATGAAGCAAAAATAAAAATGTCAATAGTGTTACAATGAAAACGTTTGACTTTTTACAGAATGTTTTGTACTTTTTTGGTTTTCTATACATTTGGCAGACCCTTTAATCCAAAGCAATTTATAGTTCAGTTCAAAGTAAACAATTATATCAGTACATGTGTTTCTTGGGATTAAACTACAATGTTTTGCGCTATTAACGCAATGCGCTACAGGAAGATTATTATGATGAAATCCACACTTTGATGACATCATGTAGTGCAGACTTAAGGGCGATTTATAGTCGTGCGTAGGTTCTACGCCGTAGCCTGTGCGTAGCTCTGCGTAGCCTGACGCGCACCTACGCGGGCCGCAAGCGCTGTGATTGGTCCACCAGAACCCCTCCCGTCAGGTAAAAAAACTGCGTCATAGGTATTTCCGTTTGTGACAGTGAAAACAAAGATGAGCCAAGTTGAGGAGTGATTTAACTCAAACTGCATCAAAAGTCGCTGTTTATTTACTTCCATCATTGCTGGTCTTCTCAAATTATACACAACATGTTGCTGTTTCTTCTTCGTTTGTGGGTTAACTTGCCAAGCTTCTTCTTCTCCGCGCTGCTACTGTGGTTACACGCGTGGATACTGCCCACCAGCGGTCGCGCGTGTGTTTGCACGTCGACGCGGACGACAAAAAAGTATAAATGAAAACCGACGCGGAACCTACGCCATCGCTGCTACGCCGTAGGACCTACGCACGACTATAACGAGCCCTTTAGGGACCCTTGACATGAGTCCACGAGGATGCACCAGAGTCGTATTTCGGGTCAGACTCAGGCGTCACGCCGGAAATAGGAAGAGAAGTTGCTTCTCAGTGTGAACACCTCCCATCGTCGTCTGATTCTTTTGCAAGATTTCTGGGTTGGAAAGGTACTGAAGATTGCATCAAGGGTGCAAAGGGGGCACTGATGAATACACACTTCATAGTGTATTATTTTTTTTAATTCATGTGGCCTTATAGGCCCTGTCCCAAATGGCGCACTTCATGTGGAATTTCGATCTCGTGGCCTTAAATTGCACGTGCTCGCGTACGAGTCCATAGGGTGTCCCATCTGTCATTTTTATGCTACGAAGTGTGCTCATCAGTGCCCCTTTTGCACCCTTGATGTGGTCTTCAGCATCTTTCGAACCCAGAAGTCTTGCGAAAGAATCAGATGACGGATGGGTGGTGTTCACACTGATAAGCAACTTTCCGGCGTGATTCCCGAGTCTGTCCCAAAATACGACTCCGGTACACCCTCGGGGACTGGCATCAAGGGTCCCTTAAGTCTGCAATACATGATGTCATCAAAGTGTGGACTCTGAGAAAGTCCACAAGTCTGGAGTGTGCCATTTGGGACAGGACCATAGTCTTTCCAGTCATGAGGAATGGCCTAGGAAAAGATTGCAACGAATAGCAACACGACCCAACTTCCAATGATCCAATCAATTCTAGACAGATAAATTCAAGTCCCGTCCTTACTTTTACTCTTATTTCAGAAACCTTTTCACTCGGATATATGTCACGTTGGGGAAAATTTTGACAATTGCTACTTCCATTTCATTGTGACTTTAAAACAAACTAATTTAGTTGTTAAGTAAGTACACTACAGTACATAAACCAGTGTTCAAAACTGTCTATACCTTACCACGATAAGCGTAATGGTTTCACCAGCCTGATCTCTTGAGAATTCGTACATATTATACAAGTTAGCTAATTTGTATTTCATTCAAAGCTTATTGTGCAAAAACGTACAATTCTCATGAAAAAAACAACAACAACAACGAAAACCCAGCCCCTAACCTTGCACCTAACTCCAACGTCACAAAGGCCAAGGCAAATCAAACAAAAACTTACGAATGTGGTCGTATGAATTAATAAAAATGATCCAACTCATAAAATATGTACAAATTCTCGCGAGATAGCATTGGATTCACAGAAAAATTTATCAAACCAACAAACTGATTTTATACTGATTTTATATTTTGTAAGTTTTTGTACGATTTGACCTCTGTGACGTTGGAGTTAGGTGCGAGGTTAGGGGCTGGGTTTTCATGTTGTTGTTAATTTTTTCACGAGAATCGTAAGTTTTTGCACGCACTTTGACTTCAACTCATGTAACAATGCGTAAAGTAACCTGCAATTTTGTTTCTAACAGAGATGCTGATAGAGAGCCAAAAGTTACATACTGTATACAAGTTACATACTTTATATCGATAGCTGGAGTGGCGATTTAACATTTTTGTATTTGTTATAAATATATACTACACCTTTCAAAGCTTAAAATTATAGGAAAGATGTGGTAACCTTCTCTCTAGGACAATTACAGTCACTATGGTCTCTCTGCCACTGCATTGCAGTAGTAATGCGTTAGTCTCACTGCTGCTATAAGCCTTTAAAGGAGTTTAAAAACTCGGTCTTTCTCATCTCTGTTGCTTAAGTAAAACGTGTCTGTTTGGTATGCCTTGGGTGTGAAGACCAAATTTGCACAGTGCAATGAATCGTTGTGCAGTCGGAGAAAGGTTCTGACCGCAATCACACAGGAGGAATAATGAGTTTGATGGCTACGTCCAGCCCTTTTACCTACACTGGGGAGACAAGCTGAAGAATTTATCTATTTAAAGCTGGTTTGTCACAAGACCATACATATAAAAATAGCAGCCCTGACCAACTGAGTAAGACGAGAGATCAAGGAGGGAGGCTGTTAAAGGTGTTGTGGGGATAAAGCAGTCGGTGCTATCTCACTCTGCTGTGTCATAACAGGCACGCGCTCTGTCTGTCCAATCATGCTGGTAATCAGAGTGTGGGATGCTGGGTAATATTTATAAAGCCCCTACGTGTGTCAGACGTAAGCCGTATAATCCACAGGGTTTAAATCCTAGGCCATTTTAAATGCTTTTGTAAAGTAGCATATACATGATAAATAAAAAATAAAAACAGTAACCATAAACAATATTACACATAAGCTTTGTTTATAGTTTTTAATTAAATTGTTATTCATTTAGACGTAATAATAAAGTATGCTTTACTTTTTATCTTTTGCATGAGAAAAGGATTTGCAAATCTTTGAAATTTAAATTATGCTAATATAATAAATCTCTCCTGCCGCCTTTAGGGAATTACTTTGTTGTTTGCATTTGCATCAGATGCCATATTCACAAAATATTAAGAAAATTCTTCGTAACTGCCTTTTTAATTCAAATTTAAGTATAAAGTTAGGAATATTTTGTATTCTTAAAAAAACTTCAAAAGCAAAATATGTCTTAAATTGTGAAAGGTAAGTTGTTTGTTTATTTGCTTGTTTTTACATGTATTGTGTAGTCATAAATAGTTATTTTAAGTGTTTACTTCCCAAAATTGTGTTTTTGTAATGAGGAATTTCATACTGATAATAATATTTATATTATATTATATTTTTGATAATAATTTTTAAGTGTAACTGCCATGTTTCACACATATGTACACTTCATACAGTAATTTGAAAATGTAGTTCTTTTAGGTTTATTCTGAGGGTTAGAAATGAAGGGGTCCCATAGTTATGTCCATATTCAAGGCCAGTAACACGAAATTATGTACCTATAGTCACATTATTTTTTTTATTATTTTTCGTGATACTGACACGAATGTTCGAGTTTTTTTGTAAACTTATCACAAATTTCTGTTTGTGTCATTGTCACGTATTGGTTACTCAACTGTTTTGTCCTATTTTCTTACCATTGTCGCTTCGGTTTAGGATTAGATTTACATAAAATGACATCCTTACACAAACCCAAATCTAACCCCTTTTTTCCGAATAATTCAATGGCCCATCGTCAATTATTCTGTACTTAAATTTTTTATTCCAATATTCCAAGCAACCTTTTTTTTCTACTAAATAAATTTCTACTTAATATAACATACTAGAGGTTGGTATAACTAGACAGGTATATATTTGTTACAAAAAAAGCAAATAAACAAAAAAAAGTAATAGTTTTAGCTCATTTTAAAGCTTGCTTTGTCTTATTTTAAACAATTTTAAGTAATCTTGAGGCCCCCTTGGAATTAAAGGGATAGTTCACCCAAAAAAATGAAAATTCTGTTTTGTCACCCTCAAGTTGTTACAAACCTGTAATGTCATTGTTCTGCTGAACACAAAGAAATATATTTGTAATCAAGCAGGAAACAGGAGCACCATTCACTTCCATAGTAGGGATGAAAAATACTATAAAGGTTAATAGTTTTGACAGAAATGTTGACGGAATTATCAGTTTTGGGTGAACTATTCCTTTAAGGTGAACTGGTGAACAGATACTAATAGTTACATAAGTAATTTTATTAATATATTTATAAAGATATAGCATTTATAGCATTAACTTATCTGGCCCCAGGGGTCCTGTGGAAGGTGTGCAGACCCTGATGATACCGTATTACAAGTATACAATATGTATCATGATATAAGATCTAGGGTACATTTGTCTAAAATCAGAAGGGGTTACTGCATTGAAATATTTTCAAAGGCCTGGACTCAAAGTTATAAAGCAACGATCTGAGTTGTTTTCTTTTCCTCTCCAAATGAAAAGGATTATAAAGCAGGCAGGGAGATAATCCTAGATCAGCACTTTAAGTCTGAAATACTTGGGTACAAACAGACCCTTTAATGTACAGTATGACAGTAACTCTGACCTGAGGTCAGCACTACTATACAACATCTCACCTCTTTGAGCGGGTCATTGAGCTCATTCAGGATGCTGTCCTCATCGAAGATCTTACCCTGGTAACGGTGCTCATAGTAATCGTGGATTTTCTGTCGCATGTCAGCCGGCAGCTTGTGGAAAGACATGTACTGCTCCACTTGCTTGTACTATGAAAGAAAGAGAAAAACTTTTGTTAATAAAACAATCTAAGCGAGTGAGATCTGTGCCTGTACGGTGGAAAACATCACGAATGAGTTAAATGGAGATAAAAGGAGACTGCTGGCAATTACATACAAATGTCAACCTTATAATGAAAAGTAACGTTTTTACCCAAAGTTTTTAACTATACTGATATCTTAGATGTCAATATTTGGTGGTTTAAATACCCATGCAAAGTCTAAGTCAAGGTTTATAAACCATTTTTTATTATTTTCCATAGTTAAGTGCAAATTTCAGAATTGTAATGTCCATAACAGAGAAATAGCATTGTTTTCCCTCATAAATGTGCATACAAAATGTTATTTACTCATTACCCACACGCCTTTTTTTTTAAATAAGTTGCCCGCCAGCATCTTTTGTGATTTTCACATAAGTTTCACAAAATGCCCTCCAGGAAAAAAATATTTTATAAACATTTAAACATACAAACAAACCATCTGCTTTCAAACAAACAAACAGAATGGAAAAAAATGTTCATCCTATTTTTTATTACCTCTTAAATATGGGTAGGTTTCTTAAAAAAAAAAAAAAAAAAAAGCAAACAGTTGAAATAATTGCATTTTTGTAAAGAAAAATGTTGTAGGGATCAGATTCAAAACGTTGATCAAAACATACACAGAGTTTAAAATGTTTAAAAGTTTTTGCTTCAGTTTTTATAAATTGGGTAAAGAGCACCATCTAGTGGATAATAGCGCAATTACAGATTACCATAAAAACTCATCAGTGAAGCTTTTTGTCCGGGAAATTTTTTCTCTTGATGACGAGATAAAAAGTTAATAAATATAAAATGTTTTTTGAAGGGCCATCACTTCTTTATTTTTAGGGGTCAAGCCCAGAATGGGCGAAGACCCCTATTGTATCCGTTAGTTTTCTTATTATTCTTCTTCCGATTCTTCTTCCGCCATTGCGGTCTATGGCAGCCCATAGCAGCGTACATAGGAAAGTTATGAAATTTTGCACACTTATAAAGGACTGTCCAAAAAGTCTCCACAGCAAATTTGGAGTCTCTATCTCAAACCCGCTAGCGCCACCAACAGTCCAAAGTTGCACTTACGTTTTTGCTTAAAACTTCTGACACGTAAGTCACAGAAACGAAATTCTTGTTTCACATTTTCCTAATCTAAAAAAGAAAACATGAGCATAGACTGATATTTCTCTCATGACTCATCATCAGAGGTTTAGGAAAATATAAACAGATGGTTCAGTATATTGGTAATAAATGCATTCTATGAGAATTTATATTTCAAGTTTTGACTGCATGTTACATCCATGACGCTGGAATTGCTCTGCTGCATTTAAAAAAATATACATAACTGAGTAATTTAATGTTTGTGTGTAGGAGTATAAAAAATTAGCATTTTTTTAATTTGTGCATGACTTAGTGATAACTTCTTAGATAAACATGTATATACACTTGCAGTGTTGGGTCACTGGCTGTGGGCAGGTGGTGTGTTAGATGCGACTGCAGACTTCCTGTTTGCCAACTCAGCTGATGACATCACCGTAGGGATGTCTAATCCCAACACCTGCTCGCTGTCACCTTTAATCTGTTAGCAACTAAACATCTAAAAATTCAATTATGTATACAGGTCTGTACCTACACAGGCTGCCCACTACATAGCCTATCGTCACAGGAAATTAAATCTACTGTATATCTGTCTGAGAACGATCTTTTTATACTGTAACATTGATCCGCTCTATATCTAGACAGCTCTTAGTTCTTTTTATGGTTAATCAATATAAGAACTAAGCTTCATCATAAAAATTCAACCCAATCTTAAGGCATTTCGTGGTATACTCACAAAATATTTGATTTATATATTCGTGTTCATTGACATGATTTTCCTCTCTTTTTTCGTTCTAAGTCGTTCTAACCCCAACCCCAAGCACAATGGTCTTTTTCATGTCACTCAGCACAAATTTCTATATATTGTTTTTTGTGTCCCCAAGCAGGACTTTCTTATTATGTATTAGTTACTCAAGTGTTTTCTATTTTTTTACCATTGTCGCTTGGGGTTGGGGTTAGAACATCTTTGTTACATTTCAGATATCCTAACCCAAACCCCAACTCTAACCAAAAGTGAAAATTGTTTAAAAATCTGAAGAAAAAAACTTTAGAAAGCAATAAATAAAGTGACATCCTAGCCAAAACCCAAAATCTAACCCCAACCCCAACCAATAATGGTTAAAAGGGACACTCCACTTTTTTTGGAAAGTAGGCTCATTTTCCAGCTCCCCCAGAGTTAAAATTTGAGTTTTACAGTTTTGGAATCCATTTAGCTGATCTCCGGGTCTGGCGCCATAGATATGTATAAAGGCTAGATGTGTTACGGCGGAGTCTCTAACGTCATCACCTGGTGGCCATCTTACCACAGGCAGCTCGTCTTACCACGCAAGATGGCCGCCAAATGCGGATGTGGACATCTAGCCTTTATACATATCTATGTCTGGTACTACCACTTTTAGCATAGCTTAGCATAATTCATTGAATCCGATTAGACCATTAGCATTGCTCTCAAAAATGACCAAAGACTTTCGTTATTTTTCCTTTTTTAAAACTTGACTCTTCTGTAGTTACATCGTGTACTAAGACTGACGGAAAATTAAAAGTTGAGATTTTCTAGGCAGATATGACTAGGAACTGTACTCTTATTCTGGCGTAATTAACAAGGACTTTTCTGCCATACCATGGCTGTAGCATGCGCAATGATATCACGCAATGCCCGAAAATAGTCCCCAGCTATTGAAAGTTACCAAGGGGACTATTTTCGGGTGCTGCGTAATACCATATCTGCCTAGAAAATCCCAACTCTTATTTTTCCGTCTGTCTTATGCTGCATTTACACCAACCGCGGTAGAGGCGTGAAGCGCGAGTGATTTCAATGTTAAGTCAATGTGAAGACGCGTTGACGCGCGTCAGGAGGTCCCGTGGCACGGAAGACGCGTTTCCACCTCTTTCGCGTGTGAAGCTCGTGCGAAAGGCACGAATTGAGCGTTGTGCGCGGTACCACGAATGGTGCTTTTTGTGCATTTTGCGGTTCACGCTAATTTGCGGCTGACACCCGAGTTAAAAAATGTGAACTTTGGCGGAATTTCACGCCGCGTTAACCAATCAGGAGCCTGTGGTGGCAGCCCCGCCTGGAGTCACTCATTCAACCAACGCTTGATATTGTCCATAAGCAGTCACCCGGAGCTATACGACACAAGTTCTTATTTCTATAGAGAAGACAAGAATAAAAAGGACCTCGCTTGGAAGAGTGTCAGTGAGGACATTGGGCAACCTGGTAATTGTAATACACACTTCACTTTTGAGTCACGTGACGTTTATCGACCCGCGTCATTTATTTTCCCCCTATAGTAAGGTTACCAAATACAAACTCGTAACTCTCTCGATAAATGCACAATCAACATCAGTCATTTTGCAAACAGACAACCGCATAGCACTTGCCCCTCCCACAAGAAGCAGAGTTTGCCTCTGACGCGCGTCAAATGCTTGCTTTTTCCGCGCGTCTACTCCGTTCTACACGCACGAATGCATCCAAATTGTTCAAGCGGCAAACCACGCGCGGTAGACATGATTTTGACGCCTGAAACGTGGTCGGTGTTAACTCAGCATTAGTACACAATGTAAGAAGAGTCAAGTTTTAAATAGGAAAAAAATATCCAAACTCTTTGGTTATTGTTGAGTGCGATGCTAATGGTCTAATCAGATTCAATGGATTGTGCTAAGCTATGCTAAAAGTGGTACCGCCAGATCCGGAGATCAGCTGAATGGATACCAAAACGGTATAACTCAAATGTTACACATTAGGGGAGCTGGAAAATGAGCTAATTTTCAAAAAAAGAAAAAAAGAAAAACCAAAACATAAAATGACATGAACAAAATTGTGCTTGGACACATTGAAAAACAATAAATAGAAATTCATGCTGAGTGACACAAAAAAAGACATTTGTGCTCAATGACACAAAATATTGTCCTTAAACTCGAAAAAAGTAAATCAAATATTTTCGTGACTATACCACGAAATGCCCTGAGGTAGGGTTGTAAAATTACAGGGTCAAATTAAAATCGTGTGATCTAAAAACAAAACATTTTACATGCCAGCAGTTAAGCAGTTCATACACACAGAATATTACAGTGCATTTATGCATTTGATGGACACTTCTATCCAAACGCGATCTTAAATATACAAGCTTAAGTTTTTAGCAGCATGTGTGTTCCCTGGAAATCAACACTAGGATCTTTTGCACTGCTAATGCAATGCTCTACTGTACCAACTGAGCTACAGGAACAGTAACACAATACAGGAAGCGCAGTGCAAAAACAGTAAATAACTGTAAACCTTAACTAAAATAAACGACATGACCCCTATAAATGTTTTGTAGTGTTATTAATTTGCTTTACACAGAAAGTGCCGTGTTCTGTGAGTTACAGTATATGTGTGGGAAAATCAATTTCTCCTTTATTAAGGGTAAATATTACTACAAATACACCTACACATGCAGGTACACTAAAACATTCAGTACTCTGAGTGTACCCTGTCTTTTAAAACGAGTAAAATGGCTTTGGAATGACTCGGACAATTCGTGCAGCAAGCAATTGCGCTAATGTTTCAAAACGCTCTCTCTCTCTCTAGTGGTGCATCAGCGGGCAGGAGACAGATAGACCCAGGGCTACTTAAAGTCTGGACAGCATGTCTTTATCCCCGACTGTAATAACAAAGGTTTTCACAGTCTGAATGCTGATGCTTTCGGAATGGAGGATTCAAAACAATGCAGACCACACGTTGCTTTCAATCTCTGAAGAGATCTCTGTTTTAGATCCAAATGCGTCTGCGAGGCAACGGCTGGTTGTTGATAGGGGTGCTAGTGCACATGCAGAATTTATATGAGTCAATGCTGGACATTCAGAATGAGTAATCTTGACCTGAGGTGTGGTGGAGGAATGAGTTTCACGGCATCCTACTTTGCTACAATGAATCATTGGATGCCAGGGCAAAACAAAGCATGGTGATATGGGCTTTCTTACTGAGATGTCTCCACATGCACACAGACAGACTCACACACAGAAGCTCACACACACACAGACATCAAAATCAGTGGATCAGTGTGTTTGCTTTAATGGATTGTCACAGCATCCGTGAAGAGCTCTGTCTTGCAGCTTTGATCTCCAGTCACAGTGGTGACGTTGTGCTAAAACAGCAGGCGAGACAGAAGCGAGGGTAAAAAACAAAATCGACGTCACTTCTTGCTCTCTTGATTACGGAGCGTCTGTCAGGCCGTGATAAGCCTTTTCTCTGTATGCAGTACATTGAGTTACACTGAGCTCATAAGAAGTGAGATTTGGATGCTGTGGCACTGTTTCTGAGATGAAATATCAAGGCTTTGAAAAAATGTCAAAGGTGATGAGAATCATACAGAAGTCAAACTGCTCTGGGCATCTGGCTCAAATAACACGAATGTACTGCCAGAGCAGCTAAACTGACTTCATCCTGAGGGGATTTGATAAAGCTTCACGATTCCCACAGAGGTAATGATGAAATGTTTTAGCAGTCTATCCATATGACAGCTGGTTTCGTCCCTACAGAGCCAGTGTCAACCGAATGTTTATATATATATATACTTCAAAAAGCCACCGATGTAACGCGCTGTCTACAGTGATAAAGCTGCTCTACTCTATGTGGGATGAGATGAACGATTTACCAGTTATTCCTCCTGCCAGGTGCTAATGTTCTTCGACTGGGGATCACTGCTTGCATCCTTTCCCTTTATTGCTGTACTTTATCTTTTGACTTTCCTCTCCTTTGTCTTTATATCCTTTAATTTTTCAGAATTGTTCCATACTGTTCCATATTTTTTCTCTCTACTCGCAATCAAAACCTCTCCAAGCAGAATTCGAACAGGTGACTCGTCCCGCATGAAAATGGGGTGCTCTTATGGTGCTTTTCCATTGCATAGTACCCCACAGATTGGTTTGGGTCAGGGTCGGGTCAGCTCACCTCACATTGGCTTGGTTAACACTTCGGAGTGGGAGGGATTATAGGCGTGTCGTTATATTTGCGCTGCCTACTGCTGTGAGCATATATGCGGACGTGCGCTTCGCGAATGTGCCGCCACAAACTGCAAGTCTGGATAAAAACTGTTATGGTGTTCCTGAGTTTCAACCTGCGGATGTTTTTTATAGCTAAAATGGAGTTTGGGAACTTACAGCAAAGCACAGATGACAACAGGTTTACTTGAGACAGCGCAAGCTAGCACTAAGGTAAAGCTTATCTTTTACATTATCGCGATGACGCTGGTAGTGACGATTCTCTCAGACCAATCAGTGATGTACAGTGTTTTTGCATCACGTTTTGGTATCAGCTCGGGTCGCTTGGAACCCCAACCGTAGTGTTACTAAAAAAAGTATCAGGTACTACGTACTGCACAAAGTGGAAAGTCCCCAAAATAAAGCCGACCCAAACCAAACCGTGGGGTACTGTGCAATTGAAAAGCGTCATTACGTGTACCTTCAGATCAGGGTTTACTCATTGCACAGCTTTCATAGACTAACTAACCTTTAAATATAACCCAACCTACTCAAAACCTCTCCGAGCAGCATTCGAACCGGGCAACTGGTCCGGCACTCCAACAAGCACCTCTTGAGATCGTGGAGTGAAGTTTACACTTTAGCTTTCTTAGACTTACTAGCTTACTGTATGTTACAAATAAACCCCATCCAACTCACAACCTGTCTGAGCACAACTAAAACCAATGACCGGTCCGGCATGGGTGTCTGGCGCTCCCACAAGCACCTCTTGATATCAGTGAGTGAGGTTTACACATTGCACAGCTTTCATAGACTAAATAGCTGTGTTCTATTTAGCTCTGTTACAAATATAACCCATCCTAGTCAAAAACCTCTCCAAGCTGAATTCGAACCACCGACCAGTCTGGCACAGGAGTCGGGCACACCAACCAGTCTGGCACAGGAGTGGGCACAACAAGCTCTTTAGATCAGGGAGTGAGCTCTACAAATTGCACAGCTATCCTAGACTAAATAGCCTCTGTTACAAATATAACCCATCCTACTCAAAACCTCTCCAAGCTGAATTCGAACCTCCGACCAGTCCGGCACAGGAGTCGGGCACACCAACCAGTCCAGCACAGGAGTGGGCACAACAAGCTCCTCTTTAGATTAGGGAGTGAGGTTTACACATTGCACAGCTTTCATAGACTAAATAGCCTCTGTTACAAATATAACCTATCCTAGTCAAAAACCTCTCCTAGCTGAATTCGAACCACCGACCAGTCCGGCACAGGAGTCGGGCACAACAACCAGTCTGGCACACCAACCAGTCTGGCACAGGAGTGGGGACAACAAGCTCCTCTTTAGATCAGGGAGTGAGCTCTACAAATTGCACAGCTATCCTGGACTAAATAGCCTCAGTTACCAATATAATCCATCCTACTCAAAACCTATCCAAGCTGAATTCGAACCTCCGACCAGTCCGGCACAGGAATCTGGCACACCAACCAGTCCGGCACAGGAGTCGGCACAACAAGTTCCTCTTTAGATCAGGGAGTGAGTTCTACACATTGCACAGCTTTTGTAGACTAAATAGCCTCTGTTACAAATATAACCCATCCTACTCAAAACCTATCCAAGCTGAATTCGAACCACCGACCAGTCCGGCACAGTAGTCTGGAACACCAACCAGTCCGGCACAGGAGTCGGGCACAACAAGCTCCTTTTTAGATCAGGGAGTGAGATCTACAAATTGCACAGCTATTCTAAATAGCCTCTGTTACAAATATAACCCATCCTACTCAAAACCTATCCAAGCTGAATTCGAACCACCGACCAGTCCGGCACAGTAGTCTGGAACACCAACCAGTCCGGCACAGGAGTCGGCACAACAAGCTCCTTTTTAGATCAGGGAGTGAGATCTACAAATTGCACAGCTATTCTAGACTAAATAGCCTCTGTTAAAAATATAACCCATCCTACTCAAAACCTCTCCAAGCTGAATTTGAACCACCAACCAGTCCGGCACAGGAGTCGGCACAACAAGTTCCTCTTTAGATCAGGGAGTGAGTTCTACACATTGCACAGCTTTTGTAGACTAAATAGCCTCTGTTACAAATATAACCCATCCTACTCAAAACCTATCCAAGCTGAATTCGAACCACCGACCAGTCCGGCACAGTAGTCTGGAACACCAACCAGTCCGGCACAGGAGTCGGGCACAACAAACTCCTTTTTAGATCAGGGAGTGAGATCTACAAATTGCACAGCTATTCTAAATAGCCTCTGTTACAAATATAACCCATCCTACTCAAAACCTATCCAAGCTGAATTCGAACCACCGACCAGTCCGGCACAGTAGTCTGGAACACCAACCAGTCCGGCACAGGAGTCGGCACAACAAGCTCCTTTTTAGATCAGGGAGTGAGATCTACAAATTGCACAGCTATTCTAGACTAAATAGCCTCTGTTAAAAATATAACCCATCCTACTCAAAACCTCTCCAAGCTGAATTTGAACCACCGACCAGTCCGGCACAGGAGTCGGCACAACAAGTTCCTCTTTAGATCAGGGAGTGAGTTCTACACATTGCACAGCTTTTGTAGACTAAATAGCCTCTGTTACAAATATAACCCATCCTACTCAAAACCTATCCAAGCTGAATTCGAACCACCGACCAGTCCGGCACAGTAGTCTGGAACACCAACCAGTCCGGCACAGGAGTCGGGCACAACAAGCTCCTTTTTAGATCAGGGAGTGAGATCTACAAATTGCACAGCTATTCTAAATAGCCTCTGTTACAAATATAACCCATCCTACTCAAAACCTATCCAAGCTGAATTCGAACCACCAACCAGTCCGGCACAGGAGTCGGGCACAACAAGCTCCTTTTTAGATCAGGGAGTGAGATCTACAAATTGCACAGCTATTCTAGACTAAATAGCCTCTGTTAAAAATATAACCCATCCTACTCAAAACCTCTCCAAGCTGAATTCGAACCACCAACCAGTCCGGCACAGGAGTCGGGCACAACAAGCTCCTCTTTAGATCAGGGAGTGAGTTCTACACATTGCACAGCTTTTGTAGACTAAATAGCCTCTGTTACAAATATAACCCATCCTACTCAAAACCTATCCAAGCTGAATTCGAACCACCGACCAGTCCGGCACAGTAGTCTGGAACACCAACCAGTCCGGCACAGGAGTCGGGCACAACAAACTCCTTTTTAGATCAGGGAGTGAGATCTACAAATTGCACAGCTATTCTAAATAGCCTCTGTTACAAATATAACCCATCCTACTCAAAACCTATCCAAGCTGAATTCGAACCACCGACCAGTCCGGCACAGTAGTCTGGAACACCAACCAGTCCGGCACAGGAGTCGGCACAACAAGCTCCTTTTTAGATCAGGGAGTGAGATCTACAAATTGCACAGCTATTCTAGACTAAATAGCCTCTGTTAAAAATATAACCCATCCTACTCAAAACCTCTCCAAGCTGAATTTGAACCACCAACCAGTCCGGCACAGGAGTCGGCACAACAAGTTCCTCTTTAGATCAGGAAGTGAGTTTTTCACATCGCACAGCTTTCACAGACTAACTGGCCTCTGTAAGGTAAACACTAGGCTAGTGCTGTGATTTCCTCTCTACCACATTTGAGCAGGGCCACAGAAAACTAATCCACCATCAGGTTCAATATCAGTGTGGGAACAGAAATGTGTTGGCAAGATTAGCTCTGCTTATAACCTCTCTTTCTCTATTTCTTCCAGCAGAACCGGCCGTCACATTAACCGTGAGCTGCGGCTCTGGCAGGGTTCTATTAGATGTCAGACACAATGCGCTCCCGTCTGCCGCTCTCGACCGTGTCGGGTGCTCGTGTCTGCCTCTCACTCTCTCTCTCTCTCTTTCAGAGGAACAAAAGAGAAAGGGAAAAATCTCACCTACAGGTGCTTTGTTCAACAAAATTGCAAAGGAGCCTGTGAGGGAGGACAGACTGTGGGACGCTCAGGGAGACGATAATACAGATCTGATTTGAAACGAGGAATGATCAGACAAGATGATCTGAGGTTATAATGGCTTTTATTATTCTGTCACTTTGAATCTGTATTGTGGGCCACCGTATGAATAAATGTAACAGCTGGTAATCTATGGATGCTTCTGTTACTACAGTTACACATCAATATAAATACCAGGCGTTTGGTAGGAGGTTGTATCCAAAAGAACCTACGATAAGCCTTCAAGATATATATCATAAAATGTCAATAAAATATTTTTAAATGAAAAAACACTAAAACATATTTTATTTGTTTAATCTGCATGTCATGTGACAGAACACTACAATATATCAAACCCAATCTCACAGAAATTCGTGTTATAGTCACCAAATTTTTTATTAATGTATTTGTGCAATTGAAACAAATTTCCTGTGTTTTTCCGTGCCCCTAGGGCACGAATGTCTTTTTCATGGCACACAGCATGAATTTCTAGAAACAGTTTTTGTATCATTTTTGTACTTTTTGTATTGTGTAATTTTGTTTTCTCATTGTTTTGTCTTATTTTTTTACCATTGTCGCTTGGGGTTAGGGTTAAAATTACTTTCTGCGACATCCTAACCCTAACCCCAAGCGACAATGATTTAAAAATAGTAAAATCAATGAGAAAAAAATATATAAAATGACACAATATAGAACTGTTTCTAGAAATTTGTGGCACGAAAAACAGCGGAATATCACGTCAATAGCATGAACAAAAATTTATAAAAAAATTTGTGACTATAACAAGACTTGCCATGAGATAGGGTCGAATATATCAGTAGACTGAGAACTTAGATGGTTATGTTTTATGTACCGACAAAAGAAAATTACTAGATGATAACAAATAATAATAACAATGATGTAAAATTATGTAAACAGATGAAAAATAAATATGTTTTGAAATTAAATTTGCAAATGTGCTATTAAATTATTGAAATATTTCATTAAAATCTCAGGGGTTCTTCAAGTAAATAATTTAGGTCAATAATTTTGGCTGACAGAAATGTTTGAAACCCCTTGCAAAAGGATTTGCTAAGATGCCTTTTAACTTGTCCACTCACTCGATGTATTTATATAAATCACAATTTGTATTAATAAAGCATTATAGAACAGCTATTTCCATTTAGCTATTGAAAAGTCTTCTTCACTCCCCTGCAGTGGGGTGTCCAAAAAATGTCAAGTACAACTGCTGGGTTTACTCAGACATCAAAACAACATCAAGTGAATATGGTGAACCCTGACCGCAGTCTCGCAAAATATTCTCCTGTCATTTCTTTTTGATCTTTCACTCTGAAGGAACTTTTTCTTCTTCTGCTGCTCAGCGCAGCGTGTTGCCTGGGTCTTCTCAGTGCAGTGCTTTAGAAAGCACACTTTTCCTGTCTGATCTCGACCCTGTGCTGGTTTGATCCACTGATTATAGGAGATCTGCTACTATAAGGTACAGATGATAGTGATAAAAGATAACACTGGAATGTGGTTATCTTGTATTAGTTAGCTTTCTCATGCTTATCTTTGCAAATGGAACAACGGATAGAGACAATCCGAAAATTCATTACCAGATTTGTTTAAAAATGGCTAATCACGGTACATTCTCCAAATTCCTGAGAAAATTTGTTGTTCGGGACAAAGGACATTAGCTGTGATATAAAATCTAGTGAACTCCAAAAGAGAACCACCAGAATTATACATAAATATGTAAATATATGTAAAATATTGACAACCGTCAATAGTTGTCATTTTACCATCTGAATATACCAAATATAGTCCGACTTTGAATAACAATACTTATTTATTTATTTAAGCTCAGCTTAGCTAATTTTATTTTATTATGTTATTTTATTTTATTGTTTATTTGATTGTTTATTTTATTTTATTTTTTATATTTCATTTTATTTTATATTTTATTTTAGTTTAAATTTTATATTTTATTTTATTTTTTATTTTATTTTTTATTTATTATATTTTACTTTATTTTATTTTATTTATTATAATATTTTATTTTATATTTTATTTTATTTTAGTTTAGATTTTATATTTTATTTTATTGTTTATTTTATTTTATTTTATTGTTTATTTTATTTTATTTTATTTTATTTTATGTTTTGTTTTTATATTTCATTTTATTGTTTATTTTATTTTATTTATCTGATTGTTATCCCAATAGTCACTTTTGTCCCATTGCTTTGCACTAAAAAGTACTGTCTATAATTTTCCAATAAAACAGTACATACTTTTCGGTCACAGTGTATAAATAGACAAATAAGGATGCAGCAATACTTTGTTGTTAAGGCAATCCCAGCATGCACTGTGGCAAGCTATAAAATTTATTTATTTTATAAATCATTTATAATTTATATCTTAATATTTTCATAATATTTTGTATTCCATAATCTGAAATAAGCTTTTAATTGATGTATGGTTTGTTAGGATAGGACAATATTTGACCGAAATAAAAATATTTAAAAATCTGGAATCTGAGGGTGCAAAAAATCTAAATATTGCCTTTAAAGTTGTCCAAATAAAGTCCTTAGCAACACCTATTACTAATGGTAACTTATATATATATTTAAGGTAGGATATTTATAAAATACTTCATGGAATATGATCTTTACTTAAAGGTATTGCGAAGGATTTTCTTTTTCTGGGTGGATCATCAAGACTATTGGTCCTCCTAGTTGTCAATCAGGAATGTTGCACAATTGCATTTTTTAAAAAGTGGAGAAGGGGGTTATTTTCAAAAATTCAAGAAAATCCTCCGTTAAATCTTTAATATTCTAAAGATTTTTGGCACAAAACAAAAATTCAAAATACTGTATTGTTGGCTATTGCTACAATATACCTGTGCTACTTATGACTGGTTTTGTGGTCCAGGGTCACAAATATAATATTTATGATAAAATAAAATGCTACTATTGTATACTGCAGCTCTGTTAATTTTAAAACAAAGCTACTACATGTATTGTATGCAGCCAATAAACTAAGAAATCAAAATAGTTAAACACCATGGTTTAGACACCAGCATATCATGCTTCTGTTTTCTTTAGCAGCGTGTGCTGATGACATTGACTCTGTCATTTGACCTCTGCTGTTTATATATAGTGACCACTGAGAGACCTGTTCAATATGAATCCCATTTGCACATCTCTAGGCAGGGGAGCCATATCTAATATCCATTTGCAATGCAGACAAATTTTAATTGGCATTAAGGCGGGATATAACCACAGCGGTCACATTGCGTTTCAAAATGGAACAGACACGTGAAGCATCTTGCTCACCTCGTTGGCATGACATAGGCAAGGTCAAAGAAATCATATTTAAATAGAAGATAAGAGGACAGCGCAAGCCTTTTGTCCATTTCAGACTCGCTGCATCTTTGTCGCAGTCAAGGTGACCGTTGCTATGTGTGGAAGTCCGATAAGCCGGAACACGGCGGCCATGACAGGGTAATTGATGGGACGTATGGTCTATGAGTGTTTGGAGCACCCTGCTTTCCCCAGTAACAGAATCTCATTAGCTCGGATGGAAACCCCATGATTTGCCCCTCTAAAAGGCTTCGACTGAATAGCCCTGTCAATCGAGGATCCAGGGGTTGTCTGTAATGAGAATATGTAACTTAATAATAAGTGAATGTAGACCGGATCATATTTGTATGTAAGCCGTTACTCCAGTATCATTCCCACGCTTTTAGCACAATTTTGATAGCGTTGTACCCATATTGAAGAATTTCAATTTGCCTTTTCTGTATTAAATGGAAAACGTGACGGGTCATGCCGTTGAGTGTCATGAGGTTAGGTTGTCTCGTTCACTACTGGTTCCCACCCAAACAAAGCCTTCATGAGATAAGCGCCTCCTCCCCCTGGGGATAAAGCTGCCCTGGGTTTCCCCTGCACACTCTGTCCTGGAGAGATTGCTATTGTCATTCATTTGGGACAAATCCTCTTTGGAAGCAGAGCATATAATGATCTGCTTACAGTACAACAAACCTTCAAAGACAATAGGGGATAATCTGCCAATCCTTTTTCCCACAGTGTGTTTGAGAGGAAGTCACATGCTGTTTACAGAAAGTGGAATCGATACGCCGTGGCATCTCTGAGCTGATGACTTAAATACCACACTCCTTGATTTAGCATAGTAATGAACTACAGGGATGCGGTCAGCAGGGTTGTAGACATACCATCATCCATCACACCTATCCTAAAACTGCACTATAAAAATTTTATTTTTTTACCAATTATGGGTAAATATTGGACAGAACGCAGCACTGAGTTTTTTTAACCCAGCATGTGTTCTGTCCAATATTTACCAATTATTAGTCAAAAATAACCCAGATATTTTGAGAGTGTGTTATGGGCGAGTCACAGGAACATTGTTAGCTTGAAGTAAAATATTAACTTGGATATACAGTAGGCTACTAATAACTTACAAGAGATATTTAAAATATTTAAAACTGAGGCCAGATATCTAAGATATACACTGAAAAAATCCTTGGCTATTTTTAACTCATGGTTGGATCAAAAAGGGACAAATCCAACCGTTGGGTTATACATTTCCCTATGTTGGGTTGTTTCAACCAAAATGCCTGGGTCAAATGTAAACATTTCTGGGTTAACCTAACAGGTTTGTCGCTTTTTTAGCTCAAGTTGAAAATAACTATTTAAAAAAAAATTGAGCTTAGATTATTCAGAACATAGGCAATATCTTGATTATTTACTATTTCAATATTAATAATCAATGAATTTCCAGCAAAAATAGTTATACCCTAATGTATACTGTGATATAAAATTACAATGTCCCCACTCCTATGTACAGTTTGAGCCCTGTATTTGTTGATTCCAGCCCTTTTTCTGTACTGTATGCACAGCAACCTCCTACCCGTGTAACAGAGGTAGAATTTCTTTGACGTAAGATCAATTTTGGTGTCATTCATGAATGATTCATGAGCAATGAGCTCATAATGTGTTTGTGATACACGATGATGACACAGATTACCCAAGATGCCACTGTTGTTTGCTAAGATCAAATGCACGTCTAGTGCAGGTATGCTGGATAAATCTTATGGTCAAAAACACAGCTGGGTTCACTCCAATTCACTCAAAAAAGCAAGAATATATATATATATATATATATATATATATATATATATATATATATATATATATATATATATATATATATATATATATAACAATTCTTAGAAAGTCATTGTAAATGCAATGCACAGTATAGAAAAAAATATATAAATGAATAAATGAATAAATAAATAAATAAATATTGAATTTAAATGTACAAAGATAATCGTAACCTTGCATTGTCATTATTTATAGCATTATGGTAAAAAATAATTTTTGAATTAATTATTATATTTGCATTAAAGGGACAGTTCGGCCAAAAATGATATTAAACCCATGATTTACTCACCCCCAAGTTGTCCGAGTTGCATATGTCCATCGTTTTTCAAACAAACACATTTTCTGATATTTTAGAAAATGTTTTAGATCTTTCAGTTGATTAAATGTAATGTTACGGGGTCCACCCAAAGTCCACGACCTTCAAGTCCAAAGGTCTTCTGAGGGTAAACCGCGCGGTGTTGTTGTAGAAATATCCATATTTAAAACTTTATTAACGAAAATAACTACCTTCCGGTAGCGCCGCCATCTTAGTTGCGTCCGCATTCAGGAGAGAGTATTAGCGTAGTGTACGCACTTTTCTCAGTGACGTATGACAAATTCGGAGGGCGGGGCACAGAGCAGCAGCAGAGTAGCCTCCGTAGGCTGCGTAAGCTCTCATCCTGAATGCGGACGCGACTAAGATGGCAGCGCTACCGGAAGGTATTTATTTTCGTTAATAAAGTTTTAAATATGGATATTTCTACAACAACACCGCGTGGATTACCCTCAGAAGACCTTTGTTTATCATCCTGGAGCCGTTTGGATTTAATTTGTGAAGGATGGACGCACTTTTTTTGGACTTGAAGGTCGTGGACTATGGGTGGACCCCGTAACATTACATTTAATCAACTGAAAGATCTAAAACATTTTCTAAAATATCCGAAAATGTGTTTGTCTGAAAAACGATGGACATAAGCAACTCGGACAGCTTGGGGGTGAGTAAATCATGGGTTTAATATCATTTTTGGCCGAACTATCCCTTAAAAGGTCGCGTTCTTACTGGTCAATTTTTTCAAACTTTAGTGTGTAATGTTGCTGTTGGTGCATAAATAATACCTGCAAAATGATAAAGCTCAAAGTTCAGTGCCAGGCGATATATTTTCTTCAACAGAATTCCCCTTTCAAAGCCTACAGAGAAGGGCGGGTTTGGACTACAGCCCTCTACTTCCTGATTTAATGACATCAATAAAACAGTTTTTGACTAAAGTCCGCCCACAGGAATACGTCTGTCGCCAGCTTTGGCTCAAACGGCTCTGCTAAGCTAAGCTGCTGTCCAATCACAACACACAAAACAAAGCACACAATCAGAACTCGTTGTGTATTTCTGAAGGAGGGACTTCATAGAAAAAGAAAGACATCAGCCCGTTTTTAGGACAGTGAAAGCAGCGGTATACAGAAGTCAATTGTGTAAAAAAACACTGTTTTTTCCACATGAAACATGAACACATGTTATATTGCGCACTGTAAAGAACGGGACCTTTACAGTAATGATAATCAGGGATTGTTGTTTTTTATTTATTTTTATTTAAGAAGTCCAATTTACCCAAATGTCAAAACAGTATTAAAAACAATGTAGTGTCATATGATCCCAGTTGTGTTTACCTTCTCCTGGTATTGCCGTCGTGATGAGTCCAGAGACTGGATGAGGGCTGTGGCGTGGCCGACGAACATTGCGTAACAGGTGGCACCCAC
Source organism: Paramisgurnus dabryanus (assembly GCF_030506205.2). Taxonomy (NCBI): domain Eukaryota; kingdom Metazoa; phylum Chordata; class Actinopteri; order Cypriniformes; family Cobitidae; genus Paramisgurnus; species Paramisgurnus dabryanus. The sequence goes on along the minus strand of NC_133354.1, from coordinate 496,831 downwards.
GATCATACTGAGCATTGTGATCCAAAGGTCCGACATGCTGACCGGTGCTCTGGCTCCGTACCCGATACACAGCATGTGGCTCATGGCTTTAAATAGGGCGTAAGAGTACTGCTTCCCCCAGGAGTCGTTCTAAAAGAGCACAAGAGACAGAGAGAGGGCAAGATGAGATGAAAAGAAGCAGCTTTGGAGATGGAAAAGCAGGTGGAGTGAATTTAACACATGTAAGCTTGAAGGCAAACACTGCAAGTGCTTCATAAGAGTTTTCAAAGAGCCTCCTGCCAACATAACCTTCATGCTTGATAAACTCACTCACTACTTATTTGCATTTCTAACTTGAAAACTTGACAAGGTGGCATTTTTGTATGAATTGAAAGTGTATGTGAAAGTATGATGTGAATCGTACAGTAATGTACAAGTATTTAACTCATTCCCTGCCAGCCTTTTTTTTTAAAGTTGCCCACCAGCATTTTTTTTTTAATTTTTACAAAAGTTTCACAAAATGCCTTCCAGGAAAATTTTCTTGTAAAAATATATAAACATACAAATATATCAAATGAAAGAAAAAACCCTCTGCTTAAAAACAAACAATAAACAAACAAACAAACAAAAATGTCTCATTCTGTCAATATTTTTTCCTCTGCTTATAAACTCTTAAATATTGGTATTTTTCTGAAAAAAAATACAAATTTTTTTAGCAAAAAGCTGAAATAATTACATTTTTGTAAAGGAATTTTTTTATAGATCAGATTCAGAGCGATTATCAAAACATACACAGAGTTTAAAATTAGTAAATAATTTTTTTGCTTCAGTTTTTTTTATAAATGTGGCCATCTAGTGGATAATTGCGGTATAACAGATTAACATAAAATCTCATCCGAAATACTTCTCAAAACATTCCCCGCCAGCCTTCTTTTTTCTTTTTTCTTTTTTTTAAGTTGCCCGCCACCATTTTTTTTTTGTGCTTTTCACAAAAGTTTCACAAAATTCCTTCTGGAAAAAAATCTTCTAAAAATATATAAACATACAAATATATCAAATGAAAGAACAGACCCTCTGCTTTCAAAAAACAATAAACAAACAACTTTCATCCTATTTTTCACTACTTAAACTCTTAAATATGGGTATTTTCTTTTAAAATATTTTTTTGCAAAACGCTGAAATAATTGCATTTTTGATCAGGTCTTTCAATCAAAAAAAGATTTTGACCAAAAAATATAATGATTTTATATGCTGAATCATTGCAATTATTCACATATTAATATTTGCATAGACAATAGTTTTGCATAAACTGTGTTTGGACATGCTCCAAATATTATAGCATTTACAAAAAATGCAAATCACATTGAAAAGTTATAGAAATTTAACTCTACATAACATTCAGTTTGACTACAATTGATTGTTTCTGCATGTTAAGGATTTTAATTTTTTATCTTCATACCGAGTTTAGCTTCAGGCCCAATTTTATATCCCATGTGTTAAAGTCCATCCATCTATATCTCCAAACTTTGTTCGCCATTTGCAGTGGGGTGCGAAAACAAGTAATGGTTCTTGTGTCTGCTAATCAACTTGGATTACTTCCATTAGCCGCAGTCAGTTGATGTACGGCTCTCTGAATCCCTCATGTCGGATGGGTAGAGAGAGAGAGAAAGAGAGCAAAGACGCTTTCAGTGCTCTCCCAGGCTATTAGTGAACTTGATTTGAATGGAAAACTGTACGAATAAAAAGAGACAAACTGTACTCTGGATGTACCGCAGCTCGTCTGAGCTCAATACAACTCAATACGACTCTTGAAAACAAGAAGCAGACGACCGAATCAGACAAAAAACATGTAACCAGAGCTGCATGGGTATATAAAATAGATAAAATTGTTTGACGAAACATATCTGGGACACTATCAAGCACGCTTTTCTAGAACATAATATGCTTGCATTTCCACCATTTATCATTCACAATACTGTAAACCGTATAATACCGAATGTAATCCCTGTTGAATCAGCACAAGAAATTTTGGTAGGTCACACGGAATTCAGCAAGGCACTCTTTATGTCAGATAAATTTGCTTTATATTATGTTTTTTGCACCGTGTCACTCTTTATTGTCAGCATTACTCTTACAGACCCCAGTGTTTTGCTGAGACTAAAACAAGGCATGCATTATTTCTGGATGGCCTCTGCTCTTCTATGTAAAATCTCAATGGAGGAATGTGACAGTCGTGTTCGTGGATGGGGTATTGAATAAATCAGCTGACTGCCGAAATCTCTTCCTATCCATTTGGAGGAAAAAAGTGCTGAGAAAGCCATGAACTAGCACACTTCTGCCTGGCAACACACAGGATCCTCGCATGCAAGCTGAGATCTATCACACATCAATTTTCTGCTAAGTGTGCCAGAATTATTTTTAAGAAAACTATCCTGATGTGATCGCTCGCTTTCTCGCTGTGCTAATGGAATATGTAAAAGTGACGTAATGACTAGGGATGCACCGAATCGCTTTTTGACGGGGTTCGGCCAAATCCTAGATTTTTTTCCATCTAACCCAATCCTAGGCTTTCACTACGCTGGTCGACGTCACGCGGCCGTTGATTACACACATCGGGTGCTGACATGGGGATAAGCTTTTTCTTTTGGTGAGCCTTACGCCCCATTCAGACAGCCAACGACAAGCAGTAGCAGAGCGACGCGATCTCATTCATTTCAATGGAAACCTGGCGACTTCCGGCGACACAAGTGACCGTTGGCGACAGTATGGGCGTGTCCAGCGACGCGAGAAAGTTAAGAAAAGTTTAACTTTATGCAAATGTCGAGCGACTTTCGGGAGCGACTACCAATGAGAACAAAGCAGTGGAGTTCACGTCATCCTTCTCTCGTCAGTTACTGGAGTGGATCGTACTCATTTGTTTATGACAAGCAGATTTAGAAACGCCTCATTGAAAGAGACAGGCGACACACAGCGATAACGTCGCTGGCTGTCTGAACGAGGGGTTAGGGGCGGGTCACATTTCGTGGACGTGAGCGTGTTGCACTGCAATGCTTTCATTATGCATAGGCTTATGGTAATTGTCAAAATAGTTTTTCCCACTTGTCATCCTGGCATAATGTTGCCTATCCTTTTTTTAGAGTTAAAAATAAATCAAATGAAAAATACACTGCTGTGGACGTTGTTTACTTCATTAATGTGTTTTACTGTGTTAATGGAATAAGGATGTGAATCGGTGCATCCCTAGTAATGACCAAATGGTTAGACTCAAACATACAACTCTTGGGTTATAAGATGGACAGATTACATGTTTCTTTCAGAGACTAACACTAAAAAAATCTAATACATGCTCGCATTGAGGTTGCAAAGAAATGACATCATTGATATTCCTTAAACATGCTGTGTTGTCGTATGACATAAAATATACCTTTTCCAAATCGAGTTAATATGGAAATTGAGTCTGTGTGATTGACTTTGCATAACTCTCTAACACGATGTAGTGAGTGTTGAGTGATGGCAAGGGCAGAAAGAAATTGGAGAAAGAAATTGAAAGTTCAGGATGGCATATTAACTGGCAAATAAAAGTGCTGTTAGCTTGACTACATTTACCGTATCAGTAGTGTGACTGTAGCTTAGCTGTTTTTAAAATAGTGTAACCTTTTAGCAAGCCATTTACTCCAACAGGGCGCAGTGTTGCATGACAAAATTCGACATTTCTGTATTTTATGTCACACCGGATTGGGCGCACAGCCTTCACAACTGAATAATCAGAACCTCTCTCTTTTATGTCAGTTTGACAAATCCAATTTCATTTACAATGAAACGATGAAAAAAAATACATTTGATTCTTTTGAGTCAACACTCAATGTTTTTAAGAGTCATTGCATAGCATTTTACATTTTTGTTGGTAGTGAAACAAACATTGAGGGCTGTTATCCAATATAATTATATATTAAATTATTGTAATTTTTAATATTTAGTACAAGTACAAGCTTATAACCCCACGTGCATTCATTCCTATAATGAACCAGGTTCATTGCTTGAATAGTACCATTTTTAGCCCAACTATATATTATATCCACACGATTACCCATATGAAGATCACCTGTTACCTGTGGTGAAATCATTTTCAAGTAGCTTAGCTAACATTTCATGTCACTATGTATATGTGCATGCAAAACAATAATCTAAGCATGCACATTGTAGATGTGCATATAAACGTGTGTACATTCTGGATCTTTCACGTGTGCATACACGAGCGTCTTATGTGACTAATATAGGGATTAGCTCAGAAATATAACCTAAGCTATACACTGAGCCTTCCCTCACCTTTGGAATACTTATGTAGAGGTATGTGTGACGCATACTGTACTCAACACACATTTACATACATGCACATTTATACACACACACGCACACAGATTATCAGACATTCAATACATTTCCCAAGTGGGGTCTTCCAATCATGTGCAGACCACTTTAGGACGCACAGCTATCAAATGTGTCGGGTTGAAGTGTTAGTTAAAGCAGTGTCTGATTGTGAAGAATGAGAGATTGTAATGAGTCAGACTGATTGGGACGGGTCTTAAATGATTTCCTATGTGTTGGCCATTAGAAAGTACAGAGGAAGCTCTGTTGGGACAGACAAATTACAATCAGACATAATAATAACTCCTTGAAGAACAATAGGGTCCTCGTACATCAATGCTCAGGCCCTTAAAGTGTTGACGCTTCCCATTCACTTTTAATGGGTGACGTCATGCGTTGCCGAACTGAATTGTGGATCCGTCGGCGCCGCGTCAGTGCCATTGCTCACGCAGAAGTTGAACATTTCTCAACTTTTCAAGCGGCAACACGTGCGTCAGGCAATCAGATCGCCTTATGCAAATAACCTAGGCAGAGCCAGCCAACTACGTTTATGGAAGACCGGAACGTGTATAGCGGCCACTGTGATTGGCTGTTGGCCACGCTTCAGACAAGCCTTCCGTTAAGCTGTAACGCTTACGCCCCGTGTGAATGTAGTGCGGCGCGGTAGACGCGATTCCGCCTCATTTGCGCATCTTATGCGTTGCCACCCGAAATGCGCGAGTTGACAAATTTGAATTTTGGCGGAAAAACGCACCGTGTTAACCAATCAGGAGCTTGCTTTAGTAGTTATATGATTACAGGAAGCGAGCGGAGTTGCAGAAGCCCCTCCCATTATGCAAATTTCCGCTTGAATGTCTCGATGACTAGAATTTCACGCACAGCTTACACAGGCGAAAAGCGAGTAAACTCAAAATGTTCAAGCGGCAAACTAGACGTGGTAGACGTGAATTTGACACCTCAAACGCGGGTGGTGTGAACCCACAGTAAGATGTACACATCATAATTTAAAGGAATAATAATAATTTACTCACCACCATGTCATCCAAAATGTTGATGTCTTTCTTTGTTCAGTCGAGAAGAAATTATGTTTTTTGAGGAAAACATTGCAGGATTTTTCTCATTTTAATGGACTTTAATAGAGCCCAACATTTAATACTTAACTCAACACTTAACAGTTTTTTTCAACTGAGTTTCAAAGGACTATAAACGATCCCAAACGAGGCATAAGGGTCTTATCTAGCAAAACGATTGTCACTTTTGACAAAAATAAATAAAAAATATGCACTTTTAAACCACAACTTCTCATGTAGATCCGGTCGTGATGCGCCAGCGTGACCCCACGCAATACGTCATGACGTCAAGAGGTCACAGAAGACGAACGCGAAACTCCGCCCCAGTGTTTACAAGTGTGTTGAAAGTGGACCGTTCCTACGTTGTTGTATGTCAACTGATACTAATTCATGTCTTTGTGTCAGTTTATTGTTTACAATGGTCCGCAAATGTGCGTTTTATATATGTAACACGTGACCTCCCTACGTCACTACGCATTTACGTTAGGTCACGCTGGACCGGACCTAGATGAAAAGTTGTGGTTTAAAAGAGCATATATTGTTTATATTTTTTATAGTCCTTTGAAACTCCTTTGAAAAAAACTGTTAAGTGTTGAGTTAAGTATTAAATGTTGGGCTCTATTAAAGTCCATTAAAATGAGAAAAATCCTGCAATGTTTTCCTCAAAAAACATAATTTCTTCTCAACTTAACAAAGAAAGACATCAACATTTTGGATGACATGGTGGTTAGTAAATTATCTGGATTTTTCTTTTAAGAAAATGGAATATTCATTGGAATATTAAGAAATGGAATATATAAGTAAAAAATAGATTTTTATATTAACAGGATATTAATATTAAAGGATATATAAATGTTTTAAATATGGATATTTTTCTTACAAAAAAGGGCTTAAATAACCCCTTGAAGCCGTGTGAATTACGTCTCTGAAGGATGGATGCACTTTTTGGCTTAAACGTCATGGATCGTGTTTTCTACAGTTTTAAAGCTTAGAAGAGCCCGGACATTTACTAAAATAACTCAAATTGTGTTTGTCACAAAAAAGATGATGGACATATATATGTTGGATGGGATAAGGGTGAGTTAATCATGGGGTAATTTTCATTTTTTGCTGAACTATTATAACAACCTGATCTCACAAATTTCCGTGGTATTGTCACAGAATATTTTGCTCATTTATCCGTGTCATTGTCACGGAGCTCCGCATTTTTCCGTGTCCGTACCACAAACTTTCTTTTCCGTGTCAGTTTTATGTATTGGTTACTCAATTGAGTTTTTCCTATTTTAAAGTAATTTTCGCTTTGGTTTGGAGTTAGTTTTGGTTTTGGGTTATGATGTCACTATTGGATTATACTATTTTTTTTCCGGATTTTTAAACAATTGTCGCCTGACGTTAGGGTTAGAGTTGGGTTTGGATGTCATTTTATGTAACAGAAAGTCGTTAACCCCAAACCCAAGTGACAATAGTAAGAAAATAGGAAAAAACAAATTTCTTATTAAAAGGAAAAGTATTTTTATTCTGCACAAAGCCATCAACTCTTAAAAAACACAATAAACCACAGACAGATTCCAGAAGTGTAAATGCTTCAGTAACATTCAGTTTGTGATGTCTGCTTGGGCCTCTGTTTCTCTTTATCTACTGCTTCTGTCTCTGTCGTTCTCTCTCTTCTTTGACCTATCTGCTGTTCTCACTGTTTTCTTTCATTCTGTCTCACCGCCCCCGATGGATGTCAAGCTATCTAAAGTGTGATCAAACCAAGAGCACTGCAGTCTCAACAGGTCTCCTGAGAATTAAAAGCAATCTTTTAGAAGAAAACAGGCATCCAAAAAGATCCCGAGTTTAACACCCGTATCCGTTATTTCATTATTGTAACAAGAAAACTGAACTATTTACTATTGATTGACGCATTGTGCGCAACAAAACCTATAGAAAACCGAACAGGGATATTTGGCGTTAAATACAAGTTAACAGCATTTGTGTTGATTATCAATAAGTTCGTACCACCACAAATCCTTTAAAGATAGCAGGCAATTACTTGACAATCCTGGTATTTAATTGAATCAGTGTTTGTGCTAACATAGGAAAATCTCAATGGGAAAGTTCAGACAAATTTTTTTTTATTGTTAACAAAACAAAAACACATTTTCTTTTTTCTTTAATCCAGTGAGGGGTTTGAGAAAATCTCTCAAGAATTAAATGTGATCATGGTTAATAATACAAAACAAACAAATGCATAAATAGAAAAACTAATTACTTGGTCCCTACAATTCACGCCTGCCTGCCTCCATTTTGAAATATTTTCATGAACTTGAAGATTAGTGTTTCCATACATCTTCGAAAATGCTTTTTTGCAATTTTGATAAACGTGGATGATGTGTATTCCTGGCATATAGAAAAGTATTACTGTGCAAAGTATGCATGCTGCAGAAATATTAGTATGCTATTCTGAATGTGCTGCTATCTCTAAGTTTTGACAGAGATCAAAAAAGGCAAACGAAAAGCAAAATCTCCTATCTATACTAAGCTTGATCCATATAAACATGGGGCTTTTACTTGCAGGACAAAATCGTGACTGAGAATAAGAAATTGTTAAAGCTTGAAACTCGAATTATGCAATGCATTGTGGGTGAAAAGTTTAAGCCTAAAGATAATGAGGCAGGTAGTAGCTCGCTTATTATAAATAACCAAGAAATCACCTTTGTTCTGGTGGGCTTTTTCTGCCTGATGAGTTACTGTGCAATAAAAATTTAAATGAGGCTCAATACTTCACAGTCGCATGCTCACAGAAAGGAAAGGCATTATATCGTATAGCCTTAAATAGCAACAAAATGTGAAAAACAGAGGTCATTTTCAGAGTACAGCTAAGATGTTCCTCTTAATTCAGCATTACAGAAGATCAAAAGCCATAAGCCAGAGATAAGAGCTTACAAAAGTTTCAGTCTGCATGGCATGACTGGATTTAATCTGTATTATATGGCCAGACCGCACGGATTTCTGTGAACAAAATCTAACGCTGTGGTGGGTCTGGTTACGTCTACTGATTGTAAATGAAGTGCTTAAGTTACTCAAACCGACGCATCATCATCCCACCCCCAACTGCTCTCACGCCCATCACACGAACTCAAGCCTACATTACGTCACCTTTGACACCAAAATAAACCATGCGGTCTATAAACAGACACACAGAGAGCTCTCGGGTGCGTCTGCGGTTATTTATAGCGATTGCAATAGTCACGATTTTGTCTTTTTTGTAAATGACAAGATGCCTTTACGGTTTGGACTGGCGTGTCAAGTAATGGCTTAAATGAGAAGTCTTGTCATGGGCGATAAAGACTAATAAGTGAGAGAAGTGATTAAAAACGCATTTGGAGAGGCCAAGGGGCTTTTAATGTCACTGCTGCGCTTCACGTTTGTCTTAACGGGAAGTGACTGTAGTCAAAAGGTGTGTGGGAAATGTAAAGATACTATGCAGCTATTAAAGCATTAACCAATCAGGGTATAGTATTTAGTGTGTCCATAGAGAGAGATATAAAATATAATATGGACCGTCCCTAAGCTATTGTACATTATATGCTATATTAATAAACTATACTTGGTCAACTATTCTGTGTGTTTGAGTCTAAAGAGGATGTTTATTGTTTTGAAGGCTGTACATTTGGGAAACACTGTACACAGGAATGCATGTGACTTTATTAAAGGCATCCATAGGGAAGATGTGTTTTATTATATAATGTACAGAAGATCAAATGAAGCGTCTCATTAACGTTTACCCACAGTACTGCCGGGCACTAATGCAAAATTCATGGTTGGGTCACGTGTACGGAGGACATTTGCGCACGACACATTGTTCAATTAAGAACCTCATTTATTATTTATCATGTGGAAAACAATTATTGCTATTGAGGTTTTCTCTATGCTGCAGTGGTTTCACATGCATAGTACTCATAGATGATTTATGGACAATGTTTCACTCAAAACCATTGGGGCTTTGTAATCATTCTCTTACATGCATTGTAAACGTGATAAATATTAATTATTTAAAGCGGTAAAGTTTGGCATAATTATGACAGTGACCTAAGTGGGAAAATCTATCTTTACTTCGATTCTATCCATTTATTTTCTGAACTCGATTGTCCTCTACAACGTCCTACTTTTGAGGGTCTTATTAGTCAATATTAAAGATATCAAGGTTATATTTTCACAGAATCTTCTTTTTTTATGTACAAAACAGTAAATCTCAACAAATGACTTTAGCTGAGTTTTCACAGACTGGATCACATATTGGTTTATGAATATAATTTCCAATGCAATCTCATTGCAATTCGTACATATTTTATGAGATGGCTAATTCGTATTATTTAGTACAACCACATTCATACATTTTCATATGGTTTGATTCCCCTGTGATGTTGGGGTTAGGGGCGGGTTTTTTTATTGTTTTTTATAATAATCCTACATATATTCACTTTATACAAATTAGTCAACTGGTAAAATACGTACGAATTCCTGTGCGAACTAAAAAGTGTTATAACATTACAATCATAAGAACTCTAGCACATGACTGTCCGTGTTGGCAATTTGTATGTATTTTATGAGTTGGCTAAATCGTATTAATTTGCACGACCACATACGTACGTTTTTATACAATTTGCTTTCGTCCCTGGGATGATGGGGTTAGGGGCGAGGTTTCAATGTTTTTTTTTTTATAACAGTCGTACGTATTTACTTTGTATGAATTTATACGAATAAGCCACCTCGTAAAATACGTACAAATTCTTGAGATTAGGCTTAAATTTCTCATATTTATGGTATTTGTGAACCCAAATTCCAGTCCAGACAAACCATTTATGAAAAGTAAAAAAGGGTTATAACATAACAACCATATGAACTCCAGCACATGACTGCCCATGTTGGCAATTCGTATGTATTTTATGAGTTGGCTAAATCGTATTAATTTGCACGAACATATACGTACGTTTTTACACAATTTGCTTTCGCCACTGTGATGATGGGGTTAGGGGCGGGGTTTCAATGTTGTTTTTTTATAGCAATCGTACGTATTTACTTTGTAAGAATTCATACGAATTAGCCACCTCGTAAAATACGTACGAAATCCTGAGATTAGGCTTGAATTTCTCATATTTCTGGTATTTGTGAACACTATTTCCAGTCCAAACAGATCATTTATGAAAAGTAAAAAAGGGTTATACATAATCACTTCAGCACATAACTGTCCATGTTGGCAATTCGTTTGTAATTTACAAGATGGCTTATTTGTACGACCACATTCTTACGTTTTTATACGATTTCGTTTCGCCCCTGTGATGATGTGGTTAGGGGCGGAAATTTCATTGTTGTTTTTTATAACAGTCGTACGTATTTACTTTGTATGAATTTATACGAATTAGCCACCTCGTAAAATACGTACAAATTCTTGAGATAAGGCTTAAATTTCTCAGATTTATGGTATTTGTCAACACTAATTCCAGTCCAAACACACCATTTATGAAAAATAAAAAATGGTTATAACATCATAAACATAAGCACTTCAGGCCATAACTGCCCATGTTGGCAATTTGTACGTATTTTACAATATGCCAAATTCGTACGTGTTTATATGATTTATACAAATGAGCCAACATTAAATACGTACAAATTCTTGTGAAAACTAAAAAAGGATTATAACATCACAACCATAAGAACTCTAGCACATGGCTGCCCGTGTTGGCACTTCGTATGTATTTTATGATTTGGCTAAATCGCATTAATTTGCACGACCACATACGTACGTTTTTATAAAATTTGCTTTCGTCCCTGGGATGATGGGGTTAGGGGCGGGGTTTCAATGTTGTTTTTTTATAGCAATCGTACGTATTTACTTTGTAAGAATTCATATGAATTAGCCACCTCGTAAAATACGTACGAAATCCTGAGATTAGGCTTGAATTTCTCATATTTCTGGTATTTGTGAACACTATTTCCAGTCCAAACAGATCATTTATGAAAAGTAAAAAAGGGTTATACATAATCACTTCAGCACATAACTGTCCATGTTGGCAATTCGTTTGTAATTTACAAGATGGCTTATTTGTACGACCACATTCTTACGTTTTTATACGATTTCGTTTCGCCCCTGTGATGATGTGTTTAGGGGCGGAAATTTCATTGTTGTTTTTTATAACAGTCGTACGTATTTACTTTGAATGAATTTATACGAAGTAGCCACCTCGTAAAATACGTACAAATTCTTGAGATTAGGCTTAAATTTCTCCTATTTATGGTATTTGTGAACACTAATTCCAGTCCAAAACACAGCATTTATGAAAAGTAAAAAAGGGTTATAACATCATAAACATAAGCACTTCAGCACATAACTGCCCATGTTGGCAATTTGTACGTATTTTACAATATGCCAAATTCGTATGTGTTTATATGATTTATACAAATGAGCCAAGTGGGAAAATATGTACAAATTCTTATGAAAACTAAAAAAGGGTTATAACATCACAACCATATGAACTCTAGCACATGACTGCCCGTGTTGGCAATTCGTATGTATTTTATGAGTTGGCTAAATCGTATTAATTGGCACGACCACACATACGTACGTTTTTATACAATTTGCTTTCCCCACTGTGATGATGGGGTTAGGGGTGGGGTTTCAATGTTGTTTTTTTACAAAAATCGTACGTATTTACTTTGTACGAATTCATACGAATTAGCCACCTTGTAAAATACGTACGAAATCCTGAGATTAGGCTTGAATTTCTCATATTTCTGGTATTTGTGAACACTATTTCCAGTCCAAACAGATCATTTATGAAAAGTAAAAAAGGGTTGGCAATTCGAACATATTTTATGAGATGGCCAATTCGTATTAATTTGTATGACCAAATTCGTACGTGTTTACACAATTTGCTTTCACCCCTGTGATGATGGGGTTTCATACTGTACGAATTATCCAACTCGTAAAATACATACGAATTCCTGTGAGATTAGGCTTGAATTTCTCAGTTTTTGGTATTTGTGAACACTATTTCTAGTCCAAACAGACCATTTATGAGAAGTCAAAAAGGGTTATAATCACAAACATAAGCACTTCAGCACATGACTGCCCATGTTGGCAATTCGTATGTATTTTACAATATGGCAAATTTGTACGACCATATTTGTATGTGTTTATACGATTTGCTTTCGCCCCTTTGATGTTGGGGTAAGTGGCGGTGTTTCAGTATTGTTTTTTTATAACAATCATACATATTCACTTCAAACAAATTAGCCACTTGGTAAAATACGTATGAACTAAAAAAGGGTTATAACATCACAACCATAAGCACTTTAGCACAAAACTGCCCAGGTTGACATATTAACACCTTTTAGTTTGGTATATGACAGCGTGACCCGGCCCTTATTAGCAATAGTGTGAACACCGCTGGTGCTCAGAGGTTAGCAATTATAAAGAGGAAATCTACATAAAGAAATCTTAAAGATACTGTAGCACCTTTCAATGCCTTTCAATTAAATGAGTTACACTGTGGTTTAAAGTTACAATGAATTGTGCCCTGCTGAGGTAGGCACGTCGAGCTCCCTGAACACCTCTGTTAACCTACCTGATGGCTAAATTAACCCGACAGCACAGTCGGCGTTTCTTCTGCATGCTCGGACTCAATGTCCCAATTAGCAAACCCCCCACCGGGGCATTATACCTTTTCTTTCCTTCACCCATCTAAATCCTGAATTACTAAACAGCAGGGCCACCGCTTCCCTGTGGGACCCCCGTCGGCGCACTGGGAAAAGACAGCGCCGGGAATCTTTGCTCAGTTTTCATCTGCATTGATTTTTTAGGGAGGAAAAGTGGTGCAGAGGTAAACACGGAGGTCACTGATTCAAAGTCACACAAAGACTTTGAGAAAGGTACTTCAGGAGAAAAAAATGCACCTTGATAAAAAGTACATAAGATGGAGTCTGAGTACAATGATGGAAAAATAAAACACTCAAATCCATGAGTGATTTCCTGATTATTTCTGTTGTTTCCTTTAGTTTCTATATTTATTGGAAAAAGCCCAGGGGACGACTGCGGATGAAAAATGATGCAGTCATGATATCATTTTCTGAGAGTCATATGAGCTATACGTCTCTACCATCTTAGAAACCCTTCACATATGACTCAATAACTGGTATGATAAATGGTAATTTTTCGGATAATGAATTCTTGTGCATACTCTGTACTGCAATATTGCATCTTATGGATTCAGTAGTGGTGGGCAGGCACAGTTTGACTGAAGGAACAATGACACATCCAATAACCAAGTCATGCTGGAATTGCCATATTTAAAAGATGCACATAATGGCATCGTATTGTTGAATTTACCAATACGAAACAGGTTTGATTGTTTATTTCTACACCATTCTAGGATCTATGGCTATATTCATGGGGAAAACTGGTTAATACACCCATAAGCTGGGGGAGGATAATTTGGCATCTCCACACAGAAAGACCACCCAGCCGAGACATAAACCAAGGACCTTCTTGATGTAAGGCACTGGGCAACTATGCCACCTAGCCCTGGGTGAGTAATGCCCATTCAAATTACAAGCAACACACAGCAACAATGTGACACGATCCCATTTATTGTAATGGAAAGCTGGTTTACAAATAATAAATTAACACAAATGACAAGTCACTGTTGGTGATCAAATGTGGTACAAAATTAAGAAAAGTTAACCTTTATGCAAATGGCGAGCAACTTTCGGGACTACTAATAAGAGTGAAGCAGTGGAGTTCACGTCATCCGCCTCTCGACAGTTAATGGAGTGGACGATACTCATTTGTTTATGACAACCAGAATTTGAAACGCCTCCTAATGACCTCATTAAAAGAGACGGGCGACACACAGCAACAAAGTTGCTTTTAATGTGTACGTACCTTAAGGGGGGATCAATTAAAGAATTGAAAAGCAAACTAAATGGTATGGGGTAATTAAATTTTACTTGTAAATGTTGACTATTCAAATTACTGTTAATGAAGAAAATCTATAAAGCCCATTAATAAATAGGGGAGGGCGGGGCACAACCTAACGCTTTTTGGTTTTGGCTCAATGATTCAAAAAATATTTAAGTTTTATTCATAATATTTTTACACAAGCAACTTAAAAAAGTACTTAAAATTCTTGGACAATTACACCAAACGTGACAGAAGTGCAAACGTTACAACTTACCCCATAGGTGGGGTTAATTGTAACAGGCAGGGGGGTAGTTGTAACACTTGCTAAAAATTAAGTTTGCAGGCAAATATCAATACTATTTTGTCTATATACTTGAAGTGGATATTGTTTATATATCTGTCTATAATAGACCGGTATCCACACTGTATTCATTCATTCAGCCCTTTTCTAACAATAGTTCAATTATAAATGGATACAAATGTCTAAATATGTGAGAAAAAGCAGCACCATTATTACAAATTTTTTTTTATATGTAACCCAGTCTGTAATAATCATACTACATTTCAAAAATCAAATTCTGAGAAAATGAGCATCAAAGTCTGATTTATCCATTAATTTCATTATGATTTTAATCTTTGACGTGACCTTATTCAATCAATATTAAAGATATTAACAAAAATAAATTTGACACACAATTTTAGATAAGTCAGGCACATTTATTTTGTTGGCAGCCAGCAGTCATTTAAAACAACAGCAAGAATTACGCTAACGTTAGCGGTTTTCATATCGTAAGTGCTGAGGGGTTAGTTGTAACACAACGTTACAATTAACTCCACTGGGTCAAAATATTTTCAAACCCACCAAAAAAGTTGCTAAGAGCTGCAGACATATTTCAAAACGATGCTATGTTTTAGTCAACAAGACACTGATTAATATGACATAGCATTGGATTTGGTATCTTACACACCCAACTTAGAAATTTACTTACATGCCACCAAAACACTCGTTCATCCATAACTCTCTCGAAAAACATACATTTCCAACAATTTGCGGGAGATCATCTTTTGGCAGTGTGAAAAAATACCAGAAAAACAAAACGCTCAACCTTGTGCAACAATGTAAACAGTCCATGTTACAACTAACCCTGTGTTTGCCCCGTGCACCCTTACTACTCAATAGTCAACTATATTTTCAATAATTCTCTTTGGCTTTACAAGAGAAATAAAATATGACAAAAAGCAACGATTACAATGCTACACCTAAGGCAAACCCTTTACGTTTCATTTTGTTGTATTAGTAATTGAAAAGTATAAAAGAAACATCCTTTCCTTTGGAACAGACTTCATACTGGGAACAATTCAACAATGCCTTGAAATGCATCCTATGTAGGTAGCTCACTACATTTTTAAACAGAAAATGTGTACTTGAAAAGTTCTCATCCACTGTTTTTGTATTTTTAAAGAGAAAGGCAGAAGCCCTGGGGCTGGTATTTTAAATCAGTGCCACAGGGGCCAATTTCAACCTCCTATCGCTTTTGACTGCAGTGAACCCCCATCGGCTTTGACCTCTTCTGCCGCTCAGACAGCAAAGACAGGAGAGAGATAGAGATACGGTTACAGGAACTGACATAATTGTGCTCCAAATATGCACATACTTTTTTTATAAGCATTCAATCTTTTATGACCAAAGATATATATTGTTTTCTTGGATGCACAAGAGCGTCTGCATGCTCCCTTTTTTCTTTCGGTTGAAGAAAATAGTTTTTTTCTGATAAACCAGACACGACTTTGACTGTCATTTTCTCTGTAATTATCAGCAAGCATCATTAATTTGTCAGAAATGTTGCATTCAAAATAGCCAAAGGTTTTGCAACATTTCAACAAGACCTGAATGTCAATGATGCCCGGTAAAGCCTTCAAGAGGCCAGGGGGTGCTGTATCTCCCCTTAAAGTTAGATTAAGCCCCGTGGCACAATTCTTGCATAACTGCCATATCAATCTCCACCACCAAACACTGTTATCTAATGTGATGTCAAGGCTCAGACAAATGTGCATTGAGATTTGCACATGCCAATGAATGATGATCTTTGCATGTGCTTTTAAAGCAAATAAATAATGTGAGCAAAAATCCTAAAATAGTGTAACCCACGTCATCTTGCACTAATAAAGCCTAGTGCGTTTACCATCACACACAAAAAAAACGTTGACATTTTATCGTTCATTTTTGCACCAGCATGTTATGTGGCGGAGAACAGCGTGCCATCTGCTCTGATTAGCCAAACATTTCCCATTTGTTAAAGGTCAGGTATGAAATGTACTGCTCATAGCTTCTAAGCTTTTATTTTGAAAAACATGATCTTAACTATCAATTATTCTGCTTTGAATAGTGCAGTATTTTCACCCTGTCTGTTTAACCCAGGTCTCATTATGTAATTGTGAAATTTGGAGCATTGAATTTTAACTTCACTCAATGATTTTAATCTTTGATATGACCTTACTCAGTCAATATTATAAATATAAAGGTTTTTATTGTGTAAGGTGATTTTATGTAGAAAACAGTAAATCACAAAAAAAAAATATTTTTAAGAATTTTTGTAACCAAACCGTTCATGAGCCCCATTTACTTCCATAGAATTCTTTTATCCTACTATGGAAGTAAATGGGGCTCATGATCGGTTTGGTTACAAACATTCCTCAGAATATCTTCTTTCGTGTTCAACAGAACAAAGAAATGTATACAGGTTTGTAACTACATGAAAGTGAGTAAATGATGACAGAATAAACATTTTAAAGGGATAGTTCACCTTAAAGGTGCAGTGTGTAATTTTTTAAAGGATCTCTTGACAGAAATGCAAAATAATATACAACACTATATTATCAGGGGTGTATAAAGACCTTTCATAATAAACTGTTATGTGTTTATTACTTAAGAATGAGACGTTTTTATCTACATACACCGAGGGTCCCCTTACATGGAAGTCGCCATTTTGGGCTGCCTTGTTTCTACAGAAGCCCTTAACGGACAATTTTTTTACTAAGTTGTCTCCGACGATGATATGTTTGTCCAGTGGAGGCTAACGTAGCCTCTCTATGTGTTTCAAAAGTGAGGGGTGAGCAGTGGACTGAGCCATTGGTTGCAATTCGCAACCTTACCACTAGATGTCACTGAAAATTACACACTGCACCTTTAAAATGAAAATTCTGTCATCATTTACTCATCCTCATGTTGTTTTAAATCTGTCTGAATTTCTTTTTTCTGATGAACACAAAAGAAGATATTTTGAGAAATGATGGTAAACACACAGCAGATAGTGACCATTGACTTCCATAGTAGGAATAAAAAATATGATGAAATTTAAAGGTGCAGTGTGTACATTTTAGAAGGATCTTTAGACAGCAATGCAATAAAATATAGATAACTGTGTTTTGAGTGTTGTATAAAGACCTTACAAAATAAACTATTGTTTTTATTACCTTAGAATAAGATGTTTTTATCTACACACACAGTGGGTCCCCCTACATGGAAGCCGCCATTTTGTGCCTTCATGTTTCTACAGTAGCCCAAAACGGACAAACTTTTCTATAGAGTGCGTTTGTCACATCGTTGTCTCAAACGATGACATGTTTGTTCTGTGATGGCTACCATAGCTTGCCACTAAAATCTACACACTGCACCTTTAATGCGTACCGTCAACTGTGTGCTAACCAACATTTATCAAAATATTTTCTTCATCATTTATATATGTATAATATATATAATATATAATCATTTATATATGTATATATATATATATATATATATATATATATGTATATATATATATATGTATATATATATATATATATATATATATATATATATATATATATATATATATATGTATATATATATATGTATATATATATATGTATATATATATATATATATATATATATATATATATATATATATATATATATATATATATATAATACTTCCAAGATATTTTTTTCCTACTATGGAAATTAATGGTCACTATCTGCTGTGTGTTTACTATCATTTCTCAAAATATCTTCTTTTGTGTTCATCAGAACAAAGAAATGTATACAGGTTTGTAACAACATGAGATTGAGTAAATGAATTTTAATTTTAGGGTGAACTATCCCTTTAATCTTCCAGATTTCAGACTTTCACATTTGATAAAACATGTAAATATAAAATTTTAAATGTAAAAATGTATATGCAAATGACCAACATTTGCAAACAACCCAAGGGAACAACTCAAGTCATTTGTTATTTTGTAGGCAGGCAAATATGAATTAAAGTTCACTTTTTTACTCATGTTGGCAATTCTTGAGCTGTCTTTAGTAAAATGAAAGTAAGGAACAGATTGAAGAAATGTTTTGAATACTTACAACCATACCGTTTAGCGACACCCAGCAATCCGGAGGGAAGTCTTGCAGAAGGGGAACAAGGAACTGCAGGCATCCGTCCCAGTGACATAACAACAACATCATGCCTATCAGATTAAAGATTCTTACCACTGCACTCGCCAAGTCATACGTCATGTGGAAAATCTGTAGGAAAAACAAACAAAAAAGAAAAGAGTTAGCTGTTTTATTTATTTATTATTCTCGTTTCATATTCTCAATCTACTGGAACGCACAATTTTCATGATCTGGCAGTTTCTGATAAATAAAAACAAGCCCTGCCCTTTTCATGCTGCTTCATTAAGAAATACATCACATTATAGGAGTAAAATGGATTTTAAAGACATTCAAGACAAGATTAAACTGCATTTATCTTAAATAATGGGACATTTATGATATTGAATTTGATTGTGGGTTGAAAAATTATTAAACATCAGCAATTTATTGAATCATAACAATGTGAAATCGTTTATGCTATAATATCATTCAATTATATTTTACTCTCACTTACATAAACAGTTTACCAGCCTTGAAAGACATTTTTATGCAAAATAATGCATAAGTGATGAATCGTACACAACAATTTTATGGACATTTATTATGGGTCAATTTGGATTTCATCTCAAAAAAAGGGAAAATTAGATACTCATATTTCCATCATTGTTTAATAAAATAACCCACATAGTCTTGTATTTGAATTGCCTTGTAGATAGCACAGCTCAAAATGTCATGTCTGTTTCAACTCCTCGTCGATTCCAAATGCTAATAATGCAGCGTGGATGGAGAGAAGATCGCGAGAAGACAGCGTGATGATGATTCACTACCCCGGAGGTTTCAGAGACACGCGAGTAGAGATGATGCGCTATCCATCTCCACCCACTAAAAGCCTTGATATGCAACGGCACTGCATCAATAAAAGTGCAATGAAAAGGGCTGTTCCAAAGTCTTACATCAGTTCAGAGAATGCTACTTTATATAGCTTGCAAGGTGCAGTTTTAAAGAAGTACATTTGTTTAATTTAAAGAAAACCTTTGTGCACAATGCAGTTTCTGTAACTCAGCTAGCATTGTGTGCAGTACGTGTGCGCATGGGTTTGATCCCCAGGGATTACACATACTGATCAAATGTATGGCTTGCAATGCACTGTAAGACATAAATGTGTAGTGATACAGTCAGAAGCCAAGAAAAATATAAAGACATACAACCAGTGTTTCTGTAGATTAAAGGCGGGGTGCATGATTTATGTGGAAAGTTGGGCTGACTCCCAAAACACACTTGTAGCCAATCAGCAGTAAGGGGTGTGTCTACTAACCGACATCATTGCCTGGTTTTTTTTACACGGGTATTTTTATAACCATGACTTTTTTTACACGGTTCGGCCATTCACCCACGCGAAAACACAGTATCAGGGCACTGAAACCGAACATTTTTGAAAACCCCTTTAAGAAACGCTGGTTGCCGTGTTGTCTTGTAGACACTAAAACCGTGTTTTTTTCCTTGCGACGTCACTTTGTTAGGCTTCTGATTAGCCAAGGTGGCTTTACAGTTTGGGTTATATCGCCGCCTGCTGGTGTGGCATGTTCTTGACAGTGCTTGATAGCAGGTTTTTGCTTTTTCCTGAGGATGGAGATTTCTTTTAAACTGAGCATGTGTGGACGGGTTTTTTGGAGGAAAAACTCTGGTTATAAAAATACCCGTGCAGCCTAGGCCTATGAAGGCCCAGATTCTATTTTGGGTAGGGGCGTGTTTGTTTAGGTGATTTCAAATGTCAACATTGGCCTTCAGAGATCACGCACCCTGCCTTTAACTCTTTCACCGCCAGCGTTTTTTTAAAAAGTTGGCAGCCAGCGCCAGCGTTTTTCATGATTATCACCAAAGTTTATTGCCTTCCAGAAAATGTTCTTCTTTAAATATATAAATATGCAATATACCAAATGAAAGAACAGACCCTCTGCTTTCAAAAAAAAAAAAAAAAAACGTTTCATCCTACCTTCAGTGGTTCTTTTGCAATCAGCTTTTGAATATGGGTAGGTTTCTGCAAAAACACCACATTTTGAGCAAAAAGCAGAAATACCATTTTTGTGACGGACTTTTTATAGAGATCCCATTCAGAGCGATCTTTAAAACAGACACGGACATGCAGCCACTTGCCATAGGGCAATACTTCCGGGTTTAAAAAGTTGCGGAAGGGTTTAATAGCGGTATTGCGGAAAGACGGAAAATCTCGTCATTGGCATTGGGAAGCGTTTTCTCTTAATTGACGAGATATCTTGTCAATGGCGGTGAAAGAGTTAACAGGTAGAGATTTGCCTTAGCAGGGCAAATGTCATGTGTTCGAATCCCAGGGAACATACATACTTTTTATACATAATTATAATGAATATGTATGAATTAAATGCATAGCATTTGCTTAGGACAAACACATCTGCAAAAAGCATAATCTAGATACCACAAAAAAAGTGTGCATGACCTCAAATGACATGCAGCCGATTGGTCAATTGGTCTTAATGCAAACTGCACTGTAAGCTGGCACAACAGAGACGCGGATAAGTGAAAGAGCTTTGAATTTCTAAGAAATCAATTTAGGCCTGGCAAGAATAAAGCAAATATCAATTTTAAATGCAGGAAAATAATAATGCAGGCTGTGTGTGCATGTGTGAGAGAGATAGAGAGAGAGAGAGATACTGTATACATATTTGCTCTTTAACATTTGTTTGCTTCTAACACTTCAGGTGCATAAAATCAATGCTAATTCATTTGCTTGCCCTAAAGTGTCAAATATTGAACTTGTATATTCCATTAAAAAAGACCACAAATTATGCAGCACACTTTAATAACCTGCAATCCACCCCGAAGTACACAAACATCTATGTGCACCAATATGCACCTGAGTAACCTATCTGCTTTAAATTTGTTTACAAACATTTAATAACATTTCAAACAAGCACGGACTTGCATACTTCTCTAAGTACAAAAAATACTACAGGCACGGCAAAAACGCTTTAAAATATCCAATGTCCAGAACACATTTGCTACTCAATATTATTTAAATAATCCATATATGCAATTTCAATCATGACAATAAATATTAAATCCTATCAATGTTTAAGGTACAGGTTAGCCTGTTTCACTTGACATGAGTAAAGAGACAAAACCCATAGGGCTTTATAATCAGACTCGGGTTATAATAAAATGCAGTGGTCATCGTAAGAAGACATTACGGGCTGAAGGGTTTTTACGCCGCTACCTCAGAACAAAGGCGATCTCTCCTGAATGCTTTCATTGTGCAAGATTGGTAATTCAACCATTCCTCATTTGCATTAAAAACCCATTAAATCCAAACATATCTCTGTTTCTTTTCTATCCCAGTCTGATATTATTATACATCCCTGGCTGGAGAAACTTAATACTTCGGAAAGAGATCTCGACTAATGTTTTCCAGCTTCACCGGTCGCTGGCTTTGCACGATAAACCCCCTATTGCCGAAATATTTCCCATGCCAAATTAAAGTAGAATTTAAAGGTGGATGTAATTGTTATCTATTTTTAAGCCGAGAGGTTTGCTTTAGCACTCGACAAATGCACGTGTATACTTAATGGCATTTTAACGTCCGGTTATGATATTGGACCTCTCACTACGATGATGGGTACAGTAAATCATTTTATGCTTGACAAAATCCACTTTAAGCCATGGTGACCTTTTGTGGGCTCACACACTATTTTTGACTTACTGTGAAGATCCAGAATGTCACTGTGGATTAACAGAACAGATTGCCGAAGTTGTATCTCGTCTTTGACACTTAGGAACTTCAGGAATGTGATAAAGCTTTCTTCAAATACTGTATGTACAGGCTGTTTTGGCTGTGTTTCTTCATTTTGTTAATGAGAAAGGGTCATGCTTGTATTAGCCTGACATCCATACTCAAGACTTCATGAAGATACATTTTCTGTTACATTTATAGTTCAGTGATGTACGAGATTTTAAGAGTAATCTAAAGTACTACAAAGTCTAGAACAGAAGTAAAATGCAGAATATAACAACTGTATCCGGTGTTGCATCCAGTGTTTATCTGGTGTAACCACAACTAAAAATGAATTACACCAATATTACTGCAAAATGTCAATCTCATCAAACTCTGATAGATAAAGTCTTGTTAAGAAAACCACATAGCAGCATTTTACATTTGAACCCAGTCGACAGTCACTTGTGAGGTCAAGTACTTACTGGGTGTAAGGTCAAGTATATTGTCAAAATGAATTAACCTTCAAAACCAGGCCCTGAAGTAATGCTGTATGCTGCATAAAAACATAGCATTGCATGCGTATTGGTTTTCCGAGTCCTTTAAAATACACCTCATGGGACAGACACTCAATCCTAGAAGTGCTGACATGGGAAAGACCCTCAATGACAGAAACAATCCATTTGGGAGTCAATATTTACCTACCCAGTCTCACAAAGTTTCGTGATATAGTCACGTATTTTTTTTATTCTTTTTTCGTGCTATTATCACGAAATTTCGTGTTTTTTCGTGATCGTATAACAAATTCCTGTTTTCGTGTGATTATCACGTATTGGTTACTCAACTGCTTTTTCCTATTTTTAAACCATTGTCGCTTCGGTTTAGGGTTAGATTTGGTGCTTGCATTAGAATGTCACTTTATATATTGGTTTATACTATTTTTTCTGATTTATTTTTTTATATGTCGCCTGGCGTTAGGGTTAGAGTTGGGTTTGGTTAGGGATGTCATTTTATGTAAATCTAACCCTAAACCGAAGCGACAATGGTAAGAAAATAGGACAAAACAGTTGAGTAACCAATACGTGATAATCACACGAAAACAGGAATTCGTTATACGATCACAAAAAAAACACAAAATTTCGTGATAATAGCACGAAAAAAGAATCAAAAAAATACGTGACTATATAACGAAATTTCGTGAGACTGGGCTGTATTTACACACATTTATTCAGATTAACACAAACCTATTTTACTGTATGGCTTATGTAGGCTGCAACCAAAATCGCATACTGTGACAGTAGGTACTGAATTATATGAGTACCTCATCGACTCATCGATAGATTAAAACAGTAGGTCTATACAGTATGAATATGGATAGTATGAATGAAATCGGACGTGCTGCATCCGCCATGTTGAAACATCACGTGACATAGATTGTCATAGCAACAAGTTAACCTCATTCCCCACCAGACATTTTTTGAAAGTTTATATATATATATATATATATATATATATATATATATATATATATATATATATATATTTTTTTTTTTTTTTTTTTTGCAAAAAGCTGAAATAATTGCTTTTTTGTGAAAGAATTTTGTTAGAGATCAGATTCAGAACGATTATCAAAACATACACGTAGTGTAAAATTAATAAATATTGTTTTGCTTCAGTTTTTTATAAATTGGATAATCACAGTTTTACAGATAACCATAAAACTAATCAGGAACACGTTTTTTTCATGCTAATGTTTTCTCTTAATTGACGAGATAACTCATCAATGACGGGGAAAGCGTTAAGCACAAGGGACAGCTGTTTAATATACGTATTTGCATTTAAATAGAGCCGTGTTACCGCTTTCAGACATTATTTAATAAAACAACGCCACTTTTCCGTTGAATAACTCCTCTCCTGGGGGTTGACGGGATAGTGTCCATCGGATGAACACTTTGGGATCTTGCCAGAAGTAGTAGGTCATCCGGGTACTTTCACATACTGTTATTACAAATATTACTATGAATTCAGACAAACTCTCAAACTCTCATTTCCTACTGCTTTCGCCTACTATATGGTATTGAAGAAGGCGGTTTCGGACCCAGCGATAGGCTTAGCCACAGACGTCATGCCCACAGACCAATGGCTAAATGTGTGATGCATACGGCACACCTACTTGAAAACACTTCAGCAGATGCAATACATATACAGGATTTTCAGGAGAAATATGTGATGCATTCTTTAATGGTCCGCCGGAAAACAACACAAAGTCGTCTGATCGAAGAAGAAAGCTGTCATCGTTACAATGTTTCATCCAGATCGAATAAACGCTGCATTTTTAAAAGTATGCGAGATTCATGACATAAACTGTAGAGATGTTTGTGAATGAATGATTTGGTTGAACACCAGTTTGCTAGTTGTAGACAAATCCACGCCTCTTGAAACAGCACAAAGCAAAATGTGATTGGTTGCTTTGGCAGTCCAGCACTGACAATTGTGCTTTTTTCAGCTGATTAAAACATAATAATGACAAAAGTCTCATAACACAGTGTTCAGTACAAATTGGGCTACAATAGCATGTGAGCCACATGTATTTACATATGAAAAATGTTTATGCATGGTTTTTGAAAAAGCTAAATTGAAATGATATTCAAAATGGTCATGTTTAAAGGTGCTCTATGTTGCTTTAAAAATACATTATATACGTTTTAGTCCCATGGAGTGAGGTGCGGTTTAGGATGATTCAATACCTGAAAGGTTGGTGAAATCACAATCCAGTTATTCCCATTTTACCTTTAAACAAGGCAATTAACTCTGGGTTAGACTATATGTGACTCTATATAAAACACATACCTAAATATAATCAATTTGGCCATATAGAGTAATCAAATAATAGCTTAAAGCCATTTTTAATTAGTTCAGTTTACATCGCGTGTTGAAAAGAGGCGTGCAAAAACGTTCCCCTGAAGCTTGAGTCCTGATCGCTAACATACAACAGTGTTGTATAGAGGTCAGGCATGATCTGAATGCTAACCAACAGAGACCCGACTGATGCTCAAGGTTATTGGTAAAAGGGCACACAGCACTTAAAAGATCAGACCTCCACGCCAGAGAGTCAGATATCTCCTATCGGCCTTTGCAACAGACACGAAAAGACACATATTTTTAATGAACACGGTCCAGACATGTTCATCAGTGTTATAAATCTAAATGGCTTTGCTAACTCTTTATATTAAAGTGTCCAGGTTACATGTATTGCAAATTCATACTAACTACTAGATCTAGATATTTTCAAACACATGAATGCAAAACGCACTTTCACAATGATGGGGTATTGAGGGTTGTTGCCAGGGTGTTGTTATGCATTTTCAAAATATTGTATTGATCCAACTCCAAAGCCTAACTCCAAGTCTTTACGGTCGCCGTGATTTCACCAAGTAAGATGTGATCCTGGATCAATATTTTTTGCTGATCCTGGATCAACGTTTTAATCAAAGATACACCAACCTACCCTTAACTCAAACCCTAACCATTTTTAAACCCTCAAATTAGTGTGAAATAATAGTGTGAGGAGTATTTCTTAAAAGACCCTAACCCAAGCCTAAATCTAACATGCACACTAATCTTAATCCTGCAATCTGATTGGTTAATGAAAGCTCACTCGGGCAAAGTGAAGCTCACAAACCCTTTCATGCCAGGAACAGCATGCAATGCGCATGTTAATGTGAAACTATGATGATAATAATAATACCTATCGCCAACTATCATCATGAAAGCACGCTATTAGCGATATGGGTAACACTTTATTTCGATAGTCCACTTTAGACATTTAACTAATTATAAGTAACTTTGCAACTACTTATCAACTACCAATCTTTAGATAATTAGTAAACTGTCTGCTTAATATCTACTAACACTTTATTGTGATGATATCTCAACAGACTTTCAACTGACTATAAGTATCTTTGCAGGTGCATGTCAACTTATTCCACTAACCCAAACCTCTTCCCTAACCCCAACCCTTACAGTCTACTAATACTCTAATGACAGTTAGTTGACGTATAGTTGCAAATTATTGAAAGTTAGTTTACATGTAGTTGCAAAGTTGTTTATAGTTAGTAGAATGTCTAAAGTGGACTATCAAAATAAAGTGTAACCGCAATATGTCTGACAACCGCCGATACACGATACTATCGTCTATCCGCACAACCCTATTCTGGGTTTAACCCGGGTACTCCGATTTCCTCCCACAGGCCAAAACATGCAGGTTAGGTGAATTGGAGATGTCCTTCCCCAATGTGGGTTACATGGATTAAATTGTGTTTCGCCATGAATGTAGCCGTAGATGCTGGAATGATGTGAAGAACAAATAAACAAACAAATAATATCAGCGTGCAGCTGGAGAAGAGCAGATGGAAACACCAATGGAGTTGGAGACTGTAAAAATGACAATAATAATAAGGGAAACTAAACATGGAAGAGAGAACAGAATGGCAAAGGTGGCCTAAGGCGCTGTACATTAACTTACTGTCAATAATTCTCCAGCTCTCTCTGCCTCACAAAATTCTCTCGGAGAGATGTTTGCAGGCGGATTCCTTTAGTAACGTGTCTTGATTGTGTATCAGTCTCTGTTACATGTCTCTATGTTGACGCACTTACTAGATTAATCTTTCTTTAAAACTCCAATTCTGATACTTAATTGTATTTGTCTCAAGCATTTGTATGAACCTCCTGAGCTCTTGGAAGAGGTACATATGCTCTACAAACAACAACAACAACATTGTATTACCGTGGTACCCATTTTGATTGTATCAACAAACTATGGATATTATTGCAAAAGACATACTGTAGGAGTTTTAACCTCCCATTATTCTCTCTGCTTGACCTCCTTCTATGCAATCCTTCTCTCTCTCTCTCTTCTCCCACAGCTGTCTCTGGGACCGTCTCAGGCAATGATACAGTAAAGGCCTCTGTAACTCTATTAATCTGCCTGTGAGCGAGATACTGTAGTGGCGTACAGTGCGCTAGGGCTAAAATTAGCCGACGGCTGTGCGGCCTGATGTTTCGCAGCTCTCTGACCCTCCGTCACCATTCCAGTGCTATCTCACTGCATACCCCCATACACACAAATACCTAAAGACTACATATATACTCATATATACTCATATACTCATTAACACACTATGCACTTTATAAAAAGGTTACACTTTATTTCGATAGTCCACTTTGTGCATTCTATTAAGTTTGCAAGTACATGTCAAGTAACTGTTTTCTTAAAAAATGCGATGGAATATGCGGGATATTTATGCAATTTTATGCAATGAAATTGCAGGAACTTACCAAAATTGCAGGAACTTGCAAAAATTGCGTGAACTTGCAAAAACTGTTTGCAGCTTTTCATTGATGTTCACATCGCGTAATTACGTCCCTTCCTAACATTCCCATGACAACAGGGGACATGGCTGCGCATGTGTAAAGTAAATGCAACATTTTTCTATTTTCTAGTAAGATATATATGACTTTTGCTACGAAAATGCAGGGATTATGAAATTATTTTGCGAGCCGAAATCTGCAATTTATGCGGCGAAAGTGCGGTGTGTTTAAAAAATGCTGCCCCAGCATAAATATGCAGACTTTGGCTGATTATTGATCGAATCATTCGATTGCATGATTGTGTTTTTTTGGAGGGACTGGTTAGGGGTAGCCTGACTCCGCCCTCCTACGTGCTTCCGCTTAATTTTCATTTCGCTTCAGTGCTACGTCTGGGACTGCTCTGTAGAGTTTCGTTTTCTCCTGCAAAAATCTGCAGGACCAATCAGCGAACAGATGGGGGTGGCTAAGAACGATGACGTTGAGGTCGTGCGTCAGTTTGAGTTGTAGTTCAGTAATGGCAGCGGAGAAAGACGTGAGAAAAGCTATTCGGGCCGTTGTTGCAAAACTGCCGAATATACAGAAGTTAAAGCCGGAGCAAGAACCAGGTTTGCTAAGTTTTGTTTGTCTGATTATTCTGACTTGTTGTTTCCGGACGGTTTCGGTGCATGATATACGTCACGACCACACGTTAGCGGCTGGCTTTGGCAGATCCTGAGTGACCCTGGGCAGATCCAATAGTTTTAAACTTCAACAATGGGCCCTCCTTAATGGAAGTAACACTTTGCAATGGAGCGTGGCCAGACTCTTTGTACAAATGAAATGAATGTACGAGAGTCTGATTGGACCAGGCTAGGTTAGGGGTAGGGTTAGTGCAATACGTTGACATGCAGTTCCAAAGATATTATTGGATCATTACAATAGTAAGTGGGGGTTATAGTAAGTGTTAGCAGATATAAAGCAGATAGGGTGCTACTCTAATGCAGTGGTTCTCAAACTGGGGGCATGGCATCTTTGGAGGGCATGAGATGGGGGCCCAGTTTTATAACATTTTATGAATACATTAACTTTTCATATTAATCATATATACTATAGCTAAGCCTTGTCTCTGAAACCAGGCCATAAACAAGTTCCTAATTATTTCTGAATGTTCCAATCATTAGGGAAAAAATGCCGACTTATAATACCTAGCTTTGCCAATTCTGCATGCCATGTTACCTTCACACTGTTTTTAATTGTTCTATATAAATAAAATCCCCAAACGCATTGCGACAAGCTCAGTGAAATTTTTTTTTTAAATGGCAAACATAGTCAAGGGAAATGTCAACATTAAATTTCAAATTAAATTTCACTCCAGATGTGAACATTTTAGGTATTTACTTCAAGTACGCTGTCATCAGGCTCTATTATAATCAATCTGTTGGAGTGTCAGGCACAAAATAAATGAAAGTACACAAAAGCAAACGCTTCCAGCTACACAGATTTGATTTCAACTCATTACTGAGTTCAAAAATCAACAAAGTGGGTACCTATGTAGAGTGTACCAATTTAGTCAGTATAGTTACACTTCAGTTACAGTCCTGATTTAGAAAGTATTGTTGCTGTCTATGTAGACAACAGACAGTGAAGCACATCAGTGTTTGGAACAAAGCCAATAAATGCAATTTACAGCCCTACAAAACCACACTTGGTGTACAGTAACTGCAATTACACTAACACATGCAAAATGTAAATAACACACACTCTTAGAACAAATGTGTAGTTAGAAACAACACATTAGTGTTGATTCTGGGACAAAACATTATCAATGTGTTGTCCCAGAATACACCCATCTCTGTGTTATTATTGAAACAACTTTTAACACAACTTGTGTTATATTTTAACACAAAATCCACACAAAATGACACATAATGTGTAAATATGATACCAATATGTCATTATTCCAATTTGATTGTATTTGATATGAAAGTTAGTCAACACTTTTATTTTGGAGGTTTTTGCATGAAAGCAGCGGTGTTCAGATTGTTAGAAATGTAAATGCCATGGAAAAGACTGAAAGCTCTATAATATTTCGTTTGATGTCTGTGTATGCACAAATTTCTGTGAGCTGTGCACACTGTGCCCTCTTAAAAAAATGGAGCATGATGCCCCTGATTAGAGGATATCAGGGATTAACATGGGAAGATTAATTCACGACTGGATTTATTACAATGAACAATGACAAAAATGGAGCAGCAGGCTTTTCATTTGAAATTGAAAATGTTATAAAATGCTACCTTGTGTACATTCAATCCACAATACAAGGCCAAAAACAAGACTTATAAAACCCCAAATCGGGCTATTCATTCCCAAACACAGAGTAAAGATTTAAAGGTAAGTATTGCATAATGTTATCCCTTCCTCGGCCCTCCTCCCTGAGGTTTCTGAGTAGGTGGGAGTCGAATGGGAGTAGTATGATGCCCAGACACGCATCAGGGAGATGGCTGACGCAGTCTCGTCCCCGTCTCCCCTTACTCCCTTACTCAACCGGATTTTGATGACGCTCATTGGGTATTGATTTGTAGTGTTAAGCTCATTGGTCAGGGGTGAAATGCTGGTTCTTGTAAGGGATTTAGTGTGTCGACCTCCAAAAACATGCACCGGCCAGTGCCTTATACTCGTTCTACCTAAACCAAACTTTGCAGAGTCTGTCACGGGGAGAGATGTGTATCTTCAATACCTAAACAAACTCTTGTTTTGAAATAGTGAAAACTGGTATCTTGTTATAAGCACATTTTGTACTATTGCCTCCCTATGACACATTGCTTTTATTGTTTCCTAATCTTTGTAAATTGCTTTGGACAAAAGCATCATCTAAATGCCTAAATGTAATGAATTCTTTCAATCGTTTAAATTAAAATCTGTCAAAATAAATTTTCTGGTGTTCAGCTTTTAAGGGACATGGTTATAGTTAACTGGAAAAAATATGGTACATCTGTGTGGTAAATCTGCTAGGAAACCTGTGTAAAGCATTTCACGTTCACTAAAATCATTAAATCTGGTTAAAAGTAATTGCAAAATTGTCTTAAAATTGTATCATCTGATGCAAAACAAAAAAATGGGATAAAAGTGTCCAATTAAATTCCAATTATGTTTTTGGAGCCATTATTTATTGATGCATTGAATATTTACACATTGTATACAAAGTGCACAATGTTTTAACTTATTTAATAATGCTAATTTTGAAATTCAAGATTTTAATAATAAAGCATCACAACAAAGCATGTTGATGTGCACTGTAGTCACGACTGGCTTACCGATTTCAGGGCATGAATGCGTGTTGTGTAAGAATCTGTACACATCGTAACAAGCTAAATGAAGTGGAAAGGCTTGCGCTTGATAGGAAATGTGACTCACTGCTCAATGGTTTGAGGGTATTTCACTGTTCCAGAGGAAGAAGGCTTTTTACAGTGCGCCTGGCAAGCCGCCACATGGAAATGACATCACCCTCTCTGGCGCTTGGCGAGGGGCTGTGAACCGGACCCCCATGGGGTGACGAAAAACGAGCCAGAACTTTGAGTGCGGCCCTGCTGTCTGTCATTAAACCTTCTCATTCAGCCCCGTTACGCGGATATTTAGCACTTACACATCCTACTCAACACCGACCTGTCAGGCGCCTTAAAGAGGAGGCCAATCATTAGCCTGCTTGTGAAAAATAGCATTCGGGGAAGGGAAGCAAACAAATTAGGGCGACGGAAGTGGTGATGGATTTGGAGTGTGAAGAAATGGAGAAAGTGCAGAATTTTGGTCATTGGTAGAGTTTTTAGTTTTGGATAAACTGATTGTTTCTTCCCGGGAAGTCTCTTTTTTAATTTAGTGACTAGAAACATTATTAATTTAAGCTAAAGTAACAATTGATGTAAATGATTGGTCGATCGCTGGTGTGCGTGTGACTGTTGGCTGTTTCAATGCAGAGCCAAAATACACCTGACACTTTGATTACTGAGGTTCAAACGCTTGGAGGAGAGAAAGGGTGTTGATCCAAAGGTCACTGCATGCCCTGTCTTACACCAGAAGAAAAAAAGCTGTGAAACTTCACAAGCTGTCAAAGCATAAAAATTTGGGATGTAGAAAACTGGGACTTCCAGTAGATTTCTAAAGTATAAGTTGAGCAAGAGCGGAAAATAGCATAAAATAATTCTCAACACTTAGGGCGGTTTCACATTTGGTGCGATTGCCTGGTCCGAACCCGAGTTCGATTGCTCCCCCCTCCCCATGCCCCCCGTGGACTTTGTTCACATATTATTTTTGCATCCGAACCGCGGTACGCTTGCATCATCAAGCTGCAGCCGGCGCATTCTCATGTTGCTTGGCAACCGCTGTAAACGAGAAGACGACAAGCGTGATTGACGAACTGCAAGCAGAGAGATGATTTCTAAATACCTCCACAAAAATTGACGTTGGCGGACAGACCGTTGTCATCGAAACGACTTTAGTATGTTTGGGGCAGACAGACGCAAGTGCGTTTCTGTATTATTTCTTTGAAAACAAAACCAAAGGTTTAAAAAAATAAGAACAAAAGTCAAGCAAGCATTCTATGCATTTTGTTGTCAAGGTAAGTGCACGCACACAAACACACACGTCTGTTTTGGTGGGACATTCCATATAATACGTAATTAACAGCGGTTCACTTCCGTGATTTGGTACGATTGCGCTCACATTAGCAGCAAACCGATCTGGAGTTCACATGAAGCGGACCCCAGACCACCCTTTTAAAGCGGACTCGAGTATGTTTCGCGGGTGCGCACCCGAGTTCGGAAGACAGCGTTCACATCATCCAAATGTAACGAACTCTGATGTCAATCGAACCCGGGTGCGTACCAAAAGTGCTAATGTGAAAACGCCCTTAGAGTTTCATGTTTGATTGACATACATTTAAGGATCTGAATAAAATCTGTAAACCTTGGGCCTCATGTTAAAATGCTGCATATATGCAAACTGAAATGTGCATATGTACAATTTTTCATATGCAGATAAACCACAAATATATGCACACCCTATGGACACTCCTGACTGTGTGTACTTTAAATGTGACAAATCATGAAAATATTACTTTTCCATGCTTCAATGCTATAATTGGGTCCCCAGTGCTTCCGTCAACCTAATAAATATAAAAATGTACAAACCAGTAACTTAACTTTGGTAAACCATTCTCTGCAAGCATGTGAAAAAATAGGTAATTGAAATGTGGCTCCCCTTGTGATGTCAGAAGGGGATAATACCGCCACTTAATCTGCACTATCCAACCACGGCACTGGGATTTATTGCAAAGATCAGCTCATTTGGATTTAAAAGCAGACACCCAAAAATGGCAAATTGTTGCTCACAACTACAAAGTGGCAATTTTAACGTTATAAAAAATGATCTATATGGTATTTTAAGCTAAAACTTCACATATGTCCCCTTTAATGGTGCATTCACAGCAGGCACAGAAAAGTGATTTACATGTTAAGTCAATGCAAAGACGTGAATAGGCATTCTGTGGTGCGGTAAGCGCAAATTTTCACACTGCATTAACAATTCAGGAGCTTACGTTATCAGGAATTTCCACGTTATGTCTCGAATGACTAGAATTTCATGTGCGGCTTTCACGCGCGAATGAAGCACATTAACTCAAATGTTTAACTCTTTCACTGCCATTGACGAGATATCTCGTCAATTAAGAGAAAACGCTTCCCCGCCACTGACGAGATTTTCCATCTTTCCGCAATATTATCCACCCGGTGGCGCCCTTCCGCAACTTTTTAAACCCGGAAGTATTGCCCTGTGGCAAGCGGCTGCATGTCCGTGTCTGTTTTAAAGATCGCTCTGAATGGGATCTCTATGAAAAGTCCGTCACAAAAATGGAATTATCTCTGCTTTTTGCTCAAAATGTGATGTTTTTGCAGAAACCTACCCATATTCAAAAGCTGATTACAAAAGAACCACTGAAGGTAGGATGAAACTTTTTTTTTTTTTTTTGAAAGCAGAGGGTCTGTTCTTTCATTTGGTATATTGTATGTTTATATATTTAAAGAAGAACATTTTCTGGAAGGCGTTAAACTTTGGTGAAAATCATGAAAAACGCTGGCACTGGCTGGCAACTTTTTAAAAAACGCTGGCGGTGAAAGAGTTAAGCGACCAACTACACACAAATAGCGCGTTTTTGCCGACTATTTCGCATCTGGTATGAAAGCACAGTAAGGATGAAAAAGTGGTGTCCTTCAAAAGACGCGTTCTTTGAAGGTCGCAGCCTTCACAGTCCACAAAGAGAACTCAAATGAGACGTCTAACCTTCGAAGGATCCTTAAGTTGCATCACCTGCTATACGCCCCCATCTCGCCAGTCAGCGGGACACAACGGACACGTCTCTGACTTATTAACCCTCTGGGGTCTAAGGGGTTTTTAGGGCCCTTGGGAAGTTTTGACATGCACTGACATTTGTGCTTTTTTCAGTTGCTTAAAAACATATTAATGGCAAAAGTCTCATAACACTGTGTTCATCACAAACTGGGCTACAATATCATATAATCAACATGTATGTACATGTTTGTATTTTTGAGAGAAAAATGTTTATGCGTGGTTTTTGAAAAAGCAAAATTTTTAAGTCACTGATATAACTCCACAAAACTCATTCTAAACATGTTTTCCCAAGACTTTCCAAACTGGATCT
Organism: Paramisgurnus dabryanus; assembly: GCF_030506205.2. Taxonomy (NCBI): domain Eukaryota; kingdom Metazoa; phylum Chordata; class Actinopteri; order Cypriniformes; family Cobitidae; genus Paramisgurnus; species Paramisgurnus dabryanus. The sequence goes on along the minus strand of NC_133354.1, from coordinate 462,266 downwards.
ACTAGTCTAGAGTTTTTTCTTCAAAATGATGTGAAAATCATATGGCCTACTCAATCACATAAAGCAAGATATTGATTTACAATTTCTAAGACACTTTTGCTTGGGAAAGGCTGTATGCATGGAGGCGGGAAAGCTCCTGAATAATCAGTGATTGACAGCTGAGAGACAAAAGAGTTGAATAATGAGCCACTAATGAGCCTTGTGTGGATGTTCAACAGGAATAACTTTCTCTGTAGTAAAACCATGATAAGGTTTACTTTTCAATATAATGTAAATACACACACACACACACACATTATATATATTTATATATATTTCTATTGAAATATTTTCTATTAATTTCACAAGTATAAGTTACCTTTTAAAAACCATAGTAGCTTAATCATGGTAAAGATACTGTTTGGCCATCTTAACATGAACACACTTCAACCCAGGGTTAGTGTTTGGTTGGCCAGCGAGAGGTTTACTTTTGTGCAGTAAAAAGCTCAAAAGAACAACTGCCTATCGTTGTCTGGACTCTTATTTGTGTTTTTGTAATCATTATAGTAGAAACACAACAAGGGACACGCGTGGTAAACGTATCAATGTTTGTTTACAACCGCCGCCATTACCTCACGTGTTGATCATGAAAGCAGTGAATGTGTGCACACGCGAGTGATCCTGTGTTTAATAAACTTGCTGTGCGGAGATATGCGCTTAGACGCAACTAAATAAGGATTGTACTGTTTGGAATCGCGCATTATATAAGAATACCAAAAAGCGCGTCGAGTTTCCTGACTCGCGTGTTTGTGTATGTGCGTTCCAATCGCGTGAACTGTTTGACGGAAGAACAAAGAAAACACTCGCGTCTGGAGATACTGACACACATACGCAAGGAAATAAGGATTTAAGTCATGTTTGGTGCAATCGGATGGAACAACAAGGAATGGAGAGACTGGGTTGTGGATTGCGTATGATCCATTGACTGCAGGAGGCACGAGTCATGCATATGGATGTTTCTGCTCATTCACTTCAATGGCGCGGGGGTGTGGCGATCCGATCTCATTACAGATAATGAGGTAACTGGCGAAATATGGTACTTCTCCTCCTTCTCATACAGTTTACACCGAATGACAATATCTGTTTTCAATTTCACTTATATCATTTAAAAGGAGACATTCCAAGCATTATGTAGACATTTATCTTTTGTTTCTACACCAAGTATTCGTTAAGTTACAGTTTATTTTTCTGACGCGTTTCTGAAAGGACTTCACTGAGGGAGAGAGAACAGAACGTGCATCATGTTTATTTTCTTAATTTTGCGAAAAGCACAACATTCTGTTTTTATTGGGAGTGGACAGAAAAAAACTAGACACTTTAACGTTTGAAATGATGTATAAATCATATCTGTATGTCAAAAATCAGCAGAGTAATTTAAGTCTCTTTGCGGAGTGATTGAAAAATAAAGAGTTTGCGGCGCCCGCGCCACCGTCGACCCCAGAGTGTTAAATATATATATATACTAGCCTTCAGTCGTGCTGCTGTGACGCAATCGGTCTTGGAATAAGTCCTTCAAAGGTCGCAGCCTTCGAATTGGGACACAGCCAACGTTTTTTACATAAGACTCCAGGATATCAGACACTTGGGGTGTTGAACTCTTAACTTGGTCCAGAATGAAATCACCTATGTACTAACCACCCAAAATATCCTAGCAACCTGACCAACACTAGCAAGACCCCGATAACCCCCCTCTAGCATCTAGCATTTTCCTATGATAATCTAAATCTAGTTTCTTCTTGTACTTACACCTCCCTGGATTGTTTCAAATGTGTAGGAACTGAAAATGTCTTAGGGAGTGTAAAATGTTATAGGACTGGTGTCGAGTAATGATGTGAAACAGAAACAAGCAGTGATTTCTCATCTCTATGTGCTCTAAATGGTGCATCTTCCCTGAATGGTGCGGTTCATCAGGGTTGGGCCGTTTTGGGCGGCTGTAGGTCTATTTTAGTCTCAGAAGCGTGATAACCTCAAGTCCTCTGGTCTTTTAATCTCAGCTGTGCCACAATGAGGCCTTGAATGATGCACACAGCTTCAAGACTGAACAGCTCTCCTGTCTTTTCTTTACTGTCTACCTTGAAGTCTACTTTATTGCTATGCTGTATGAATCTTCTTGCAGTTGAAGTGGTTGTAATTAAGTTATATGAGCTTCTTTCTGACCCTGTTACCTTTAAGGTCAATGTGAATATTCAATGAATATAAGTGAAGAAATTGTACAGATACTTCCTGAAAACAAGACAAGTGGCAAATGTAACGCTAGGAACTTTACATATTATTTTAACACCAGCGTTGTGTGGATCGCTTAAAACAAACACTGAAACCTATCATGCCCAAGGCTTCACGTTTCAATGCACAGGACTTATTTATGGTTCGAGGGCAAAGTCAATCGATTCTTGGACGTAACACGAGAACATGGAACAAAACAACAACACAGACTGATGACTTTAATCGAAACAGCGTTTCTCTGATACCAACCACATACATTGGCATTGTTTCTCATTAGCACCACAGTCACCTACAGTGATTATAGCCTGGTGAACGTTTTCTTTACAGTTTGATGGAGTTGTAACATTTCGCTCTGTCCTTACTGCAATTCTGGAGACCTAAATGGAGACCTATATGTTCTTGTGCATTTTTAAGGGATCTGCTTGGTTCATTGGTTATATGTAATGTTAAACTCAGTAGATCTTGTTCGGACTTTGTTCTGCCATTGATTTGTCATTCTGTACGTCCTCAATACGAACAATAAGAGGCATTAAAAATGCAGTTACGAGAAAGTCGAATGAATTGAATTCTTTTATTTACTGCAAGTCCAATGCTTTGGCACAATACAGCACATGAAGTATTTATCTGTCAATACTTACATTTATTAGCAACCATTCCTTGCAGGAAATAATATAGTGATGTATATACACGGCTAAGGGATTGTACTCAATCGCTGCCATTTGCATTTTGTAACTCAATTACAAACTGAAGTTGAATCAATTTTTTATCTAATAAAACACATACTTACTCGAAATGGGTACTAGCCAATCTTAGGTAAGTAGTTATTTTTTTGCATGGTGGAAGATGGACGCATTTTAGTAACGGGACTGAATGCAACACGACTGAAAGTAACAGGGCTGACATATTTAGCATAGATTTAGCAAATACATGACATGACTTGACATGACATGAATATGTGCAAATATACATTTTTTTTTTTCAATTGATAGCATCGAAGAATGATATAGGTAACATGTTCACATTTATAGGTACAATACTGTAATATGTACAGGAAAAAAATTAGATTAAATCAACTTTTGGTCTTCTCATAGCCTTCAGAAGATCCAGATGTTGCAACTTCCTGCTAAAAAATGTGACTTGTGAAATATTTGTTGTTTATAAGAGTGGGGAATGTAACTGGACTAAATAAAAACTTGGGGACACGACTAAAATGTATATTTCATCTAAAATATTATTATTGTTTAATGATTAAAAAATATTTACAGCAAGATGGAAAATGAAGCCATGCAAAAATGCAAAAAAAATCTAAAGAATTTAATGCTTTTTATTTAAAGGTAAAATATAGAGATAAATGCAATTTTGTGTAGTTTGATTATTATTATATTATATTATATTATATTATTATAATGTAATATAATACATACATATTATTATATATTTATATAATTATATAGTTTAAATTTGCTGTTAAATTAATGTAGAGGACACTTTTCTTAATAAAAAAAATGCATTTAATAGTTTTATTGTATTTTTATAAATATATTTGTATTTCATAGGGACACAAATGTTACTGATTCGTGCAATGGCTTGGCTACAGAAATAACACATTAACTCATTCCCCGCCAGCCATTTTTTGAAAAGTTGCCCGCCAGCATTTGTGATTTTCACAAAAGTTTCACAAAATGTCTTCCAGGAAAATTTTCACAAAATGCAGCAAAAGTTTATTCTAAAATATATAAATACATTAAATGAAAGAACAGACCCTCTGCTTTCAAACAAATAGTAAAAAAAGGGAAAAAATTCATCCTACTGTATCTATATTTTTTCTCTGCTTATAAACTCTTAAATATGGGTACTTTTTTCTTTTAAAATAATTGCATTTTTGTAAAGAAAATTTTGTTAGAGCTCTGATTCAGAATGATTATCAAAACATTCAGAGTTTAAAATTAGTAAATAATGTTTTGGCTTCAGTTTTTTATAAATTGGGTAATCCATCTAGTGGATAATCGTGATATTGCAGATTAACATAAAAATTCATCAACACGTATTTTTTTGCAAATGTTTTCTCTTAATTGACAAAATAACACATCAATAGCAGGGAAAGAGTTAATATGTATGCACATACAGTGACAACAGGGCACACTGTATCTGTTACCGATAACTGTTGATAAATTAATCAATAAATTATCAATAACCAATAATGTATTACAAAATAGGTCAAGAACTATCTACTCGGTAAAAAAGTGAAAACCTTGAAATTATAAGCTTTTGGTAAATGTTGTAAATGTTCTTATTTGTGATGTTTTACCTCGCATAATTAAATGGCAAGATTCCCAGAGTCCGTCTGACTTTGACATGCCCATATTTTCTTACAATAATCAATTTGCATTCAAAGAAAAAAAGAGAGAGAGACTATGAAAGGGACATTTATTGCCTGTTATTCCCATCTGGCAACAAGGCTACAATGGCCACAATGTAGAAAGCCGCCAAAAGCCCATCCACTATCCCTAATTATAGAGCCCAAATTACCAGAGTTAAATTATTGATCAAGGCCACAGTTAATGGTTGTGTCAGACAGTTGATCTCCCATGATTCAAATGCCAAACTCTTGATCCAGACAGCATCACTCAGCACGTCTGACACAAATGAACATCGCGTGTGGGATGAAATTCAGTCCATTCCGGACACAAAGAGAGACGTCGCCTTAGAAAGTCTATGAAAGCCTTTGGGCAAGAGAACAGTAGAATATGTGTATCAACATACAATAATTAAATTATAATATTTGCTATACATGTTACAATAACAGTTTGCAGTGTTTATTGTAAAATGATAACTTATATTATAAGCTTATATTTTCAGCTTAAAAGTTCACAAGTCTGATATTCCAGTATGCATTGTTTATATAGCATTGATTATTTATATCATCACAGATTTGAAAATGAGGATACAGATGCCAAATGCATACATTTAAATATAAAAATAAAACTTGTGTATGCACTGCTTTGACTTTTCATGGTTGTGCAAAATAATGTAACAATCCCAACATATTTATTTACTGTATGTTCACTGCATTCACATTCAGACAATTCAGATTTAAAGTGGAAGTGCTGTGAGATTTGAGCTAACATTTCACTGATGTGCTGTCACAGATTTAAAAGAGATCTTCACTCTGTTCTTAGGTTATGGGGGAAGACTGGCCTCAAAAGTGCTAAAAATATCATCTGAGACTGACTATGCTGTCTGATCTCTTACAAAACTGCCTTTCACTCATGCAATGCAATGCAATGAAGGAGCGCATCCAGTCTCAAATGTTTAGAATAAAATTACAACATACTGTGAGTCATATTGATGAGTCAAATCTTGGGATGGGTGGTTAAGTAAGGAATAATTGACGATGGGCCATTGAATTATAAGAAAATATATTTCAAATAATTCAAAGGACCGGAGTCAATTATTCCTCTTACACCACGATTACCACAAACATTGATCTGGTGCCTATTTTTAAGACATATAAGAGGTTAAGTATGCGGTTTACTGAAAAATAATAAACAACCATGGACCACTTCTCAGCCAATCAGAAAAAAAGCATTCAACAGACCCGTGGTATAATGTTGTTTAAACTAACTAATCCAACTTGAGTTTTAAATACAGTTGTTACTTCAATTAAACCACTGACATTGTTTTTGTTGTGAGGGAGCATATGTGACCCTGGACCACAAAACCAATCATAATACATCATCTGAAAGCTGAATAAATAAGTTTTGTTAGGATAGGACAATATTTGGCTGAGATACAACTATTTGAAAATCTGGAATCTGAGGTTGCCTAAAAAAAAAAATTAGAAAATTGCCAAATGGTCACAACATGTATGTCGCCCGTCGTGTGTGTGTGTTTCCTTATTTCAAAATATGTGTTTGGCGTGTCGAGTGAACCTATGTGCATCATGTGTCTTGTAAAAATAAGTGCCTGCTGGAGACGCGTCTAAAGGGTTTATGATAAAAGAGACGATCACGTTTGCCAGACACTCGCATAATCTCATGCGTAATCAGAGATTACTATTAAGGGAGTGTCTTGCATTTATTTTGTGAACGTGAGCGTCTCTTTTATCATAAACGGTTTTGACGCTTGTGCAGCAGGCACTTATTTTGACAAAACGAAACAAACACATATTTTGAAAACGCACATGACACTCCGGGCCCTATCTTGCACTCAGCGCAATTGACTTTGTCAGTGACGCATGTATCATTCGTATTTTGCACCGGCGCACAGCAGGTTTTTCCCTCCACAGACGCACGTCGGCAAACTAGGGAATGAACTTGCGCTCCCTGGGCGGTTCAGCGCAAAAAAGGAGGCGTGTTCCGGCGCAAAAAAACAATTGCGCCACTGACCAGAAAAAACTAGTCTAAAGTCAGTGGCGCGTTGCGCGTTGTTCATTATGCTATTTTAAGGGCGCATGCTTGACCATAATGTGTGGCTGTATTACATTTATTTTATGTAAATAATAATTAAAATGTTTTCATAAGAAACCTTAATGTATGTGAACTTGATTTGTAAGTGTACTTTGGGGTTGGACTGCTTGCGTTTCTTGGCTTTCAGCGGTGAGCGCTTTCATGTCCTCTGCTGGCGTCAGGTCCTGTATAGAGGCAGATCCACCTCCCGTTTCACGGCGTGCCCGATTTATGCTGGCAAGCTTGGGATTTTCCCCGTCTCCTGACATCATTGCAGCGCTTGCGGCGCAACGTCCTGGGCATGCCAGCTGATGAGACAATTTTTCCTCCCACCCCTGTTTAACCGACGCTGATTTGGGCGGGTTTCTCCCATCCCCATACAAAACAACTTTTCTGTCTTTGACTGCTCTTACAAGAACGTGGGTCTCCTCGGCTATGAACCGCTCCTGGCGTGCGCCTGGTAAATCTGTCATAATAATAGCAACCCGCCATGGAACTTGCGCACTTGCGTTTAAAGGGAATGTTGGATGACGTTCTGATTGGTTTATTTAACGTTACGCCCAAACCACACCTATGAATAATGAACCTACTTCAGACCAATCGCTTATTGATTTGCGCCTGGCGCAAGAGTTATTTCTCCCGCCAGGAAAATAGCAACAGCGCCCAAGATCCGCCCACAAAGTCACTTGCGCTTTGCGCTTCACACTTGCATTTTAGATCGTTAAAATAGGGCCCTCCGAGTACTTATTATTAATTTGCGCCCCTCGGAAGAGCAGTCACGTGCCACACTGAATATAACTTATGATAAATACATTTTTGATATTGATTTACAAATATCTTCATGGAGCATGATCTTTACTTATTATCCTAATGATTTTTGGCATATAAAAAAATCGATAATCGTGACCCACACAATGTATTGTTGGGTATTGCTACAAATTTACCTATGTGACTTATGACTGGTTTTCTGGTCCAGGGTCACATATTTAGCCAGCTTATTCATTTTATTAGAAGCAGCCTGCTGCCAACACAGATAAATGTGGATATCACACACACGTACACACTGTACTGTTCAAATGAAAGATTGGTCTCAGTGTAATACCAGCAGAGAGTCTAAAAGCACATTGATTTAGAAATGGCTGACATCTCTTTCTTTCTCTCTCTCTCTCGACTGGTACTGTACGGTACCTCCTTTTTTTCTTTCAATAGGCATAACAATCTCTTTAAAATGTAATGTCTATATGTTTAAAATCTTAAATGAAGAAATTATAAAAAAAATTAAGAAAAAATAATAAGCAATTATTTGAAATAGCACAATAAATGTTAGTTTGACTATTTTCCTTTTAGCCCTAAAGATCATCTGATGTTAGCTCATAATGATAATGGCTGGTATTAAACAACATCTTATCAACTCATTAAGCAAGCCTGGCCTTCTGGCTATTGCATATAAATAAAAAAGACTAAATGATTAATTAAAAAAAAATTAAAGATGCGTTATAATAACGTCTTTCCAAATGCACAAACAATGAAAAAAAAATAAAGATTTTTGTTAAGGATCCATATGATTTAAAATGGACAAAACTGTTTTTCAAAATAATAATAAGTAAAAATTAAACCATGTTTTGATTATAATTATGAAAATAAGCACATAAATCATGCAAAATACGCTCACTTCTTTTAAAACACTCACAATCTCATGAAGGTCATGAGGGCAGGGGAAAACTATTAACAAATAATATCAGACCCTAAACTATTTCCATCCGAATCAAACCATTATAGATTAAAAAAAAATATTGTGTTTCACTTAAAAACATACAAATTAAATGCATTGCAAATGCTGCTTTGGGGTTATCCTGTGTGTCCTTATATATGACACTGTGTGTGAAATCCAAACTAATTTTGAGATTGGGAGCATTAAAGTTTGATTTTGCATTGATTTCAATCTTTAACATAACCTTACTCAGTCAATACTAAAGATATTCACAAAATGTTCTTTACATTATGTATGACTTTATATACGTATAGCAAACAGTAAATCACAAACTTCAGCTGGGTTTTCACAGACTGGGTCACAAATGGTTAAAAAGATCAGCGGCTCTAGTTGTGGTAACTAGCGTAGCACTGGATCCAATCTGGTGTAAAAGAGGAAGTCTGTTGTGTGAGGGAGGGAGGAGAGAAAATCCATTCATCTCACTTTCTCGCTCAGCCCAAGCTCAGCTATAGATCTATAAATGGAACGAATGGGGGAACGACCTGGGTGAGGACCATGCGTACCAAAGCCAAAGAGAACAACATAAGGTGGGATGAGAGATGTAAACGGGAGGGGGAGATTAGGCAGTGATGCCTATATCTAGCGTGCCAAGTCCATTGTTGAAGGTCAACTGCCAAATAAGTAAATGCAATATAGAGATAAAGGGAAAAGAGGGAGGATAGAGAGACTCTCAATATGGCACCGCTCATCTGTGCTGAGACTGCAGTTTCGTTGGATTAGAGCGAGAGATAGATAGATAGACAGATAAAGAGAAAAAGAGAGAGATAAAAGATCCACAGAGAAAACACACATGTGAAAAGTCTCCATTTGCTCTACTTTAACCTCACGGGTGTTCAGGAGAAACAATTGAGATATGCAAGAAATCTTATTTCAGATTTTCTGTCCTATGGGTGATGTTGTGAGAGCCAAGATAGGATTTGAAAGATTTTCATGAAATTTGCTTGTGTTAACAGTCTGTCTGCATTTTTTGGGTGATGTCACGGTAATAAAATATTCTGACAGTGTTTTCTGCAGTGCTATTCAACTGAATCAACAGCACAACAAGAACTAAACAGACAATGCTTTGATTCTGCATTCTCAGACGCCATAAAACAATACAAAAATGTCAAATAAAAACACATATTTCTATACTGCCTCTCACAAAATGACTCTTATGAATGCATTCTTTCTGATAAATTGTTCAAGAAGACTAACACGTCCTGAACCTGTTAGTTATCGGTTTGATGACTATTATGTAACTTCACGCTGAAATGATAACACTTTACTTGAATGGGTGTTGATAAGA